>NC_092335.1:71810000-72119285 GCF_046630445.1 Rutidosis leptorrhynchoides
CTTGAGATGAAATGTTGTAGTCTTTTAGTACTCATTAGAAACCTTTATTTTTATTTTCATATCATTGAAAATTCATAAAAACATTTTATAATCAAATTCTGTTATATCGAAAAAATATTTTCGTACGTTTGAAACTAAATCAAATAATACTATAAGGTTTAGTTTTCCAAAACTACTTATATTCAAAATCATTTTATTAAAAGGTTTAAATAATAGAAATTATTATATCATAAAACATTTTCATTTAATAAAGTAAAATCATATAATATATAAGTCATAATGGTTTCCAGTTTTTACTTACAGTTTATTCGTGAATCGTAGGGTTAAGTCCAATGAACAATTAAACGTATGAAATTGTTTTAAATCAACATATCCATTTGATTATCTTGTCGACATCTATTTACATTTCATGTTCTTATTATTAATTTTAATAAAGTAAAAAAAAATTAACTTATCAAGAGTCACGAGGAAGTTATTGTAAAGCATGCATTGAAAATTTAACATAAATCTCCACTAACTTTTGTCTATATCTCGTTAATTGACACATTTGTTCTTACTTGTAAATTACTTTACCATTTATTCCATATGCCATTAAAATGAAACGATTTCTTAAATCAACGTGGACCTCACAACAGAGGCTCGTAATCATATCACACTGTATCTAATAATTTAATCATTTGATATTATCTTTTAATTCCTTCGATGGATATGTTAAACATATATTGAAACAAATACGTTCAAGTAAAGTATTATACATCAAATACTTTGTTAAAGTTTTCAATTATTATAACCATATATTGTATATACATATCTATATGTACATAAATGTTCGTGAATCGTCGAGTATAGTCAAAAGGGTAATTGAATATATGAACATAGTTCCAAAATTTTCGAGACTCAACATACATTACAAACTTTGCTAATCGTGTCGAAATCATACAAAGATTAAGTTTAAATTTGATCGGAAATTTTTGGGTTGTCACAGTACCTACCCGTTAAAGAAATTTCGTCCCGAAATTTGATTGGGGTTGTCATGTCTGACAATAAGTATGTTTTCATAACACATACGAGTTGATAAATGGAGTTTTATCATCATTGAGTAATATGAATTTGATTGAGTGAAGCTATCGCAAAAAAAAAAAAAAATGAAATGAGAAAATAATGTTTCGTCATATCTTTTGACGTAGATATGGTTGATTTCTGGAGTTCAAGGGATTTAGAGAAAATCTTCGTAATAAGATTTGATTCTTTAGTAATTAAGGAAATTAGGATCTTCTTTGGTTAAATGCAATAATCTGTTTTCATTGCTCTGTCAGATATTTCACTATAAATCTACCCTATTTGTTTCCCTTATTTCCACAGCTCATACCTTCTATTCTTTCTCTCTCAATTCATACTTTAAAGCATTCGTCAATATGCTCCATCCAGTTCTAATTCTTGATATACTCCTAACTTTCATATCTGTCATTCTTCTTTTTTATCTGCCGCCAGAAGAATCTATTTACTTCTAGTATACTCTTGGTTGTATAGTGTTTTTAGTTCTCTCGTGTCTTTATATTGCTATATGCATCGATATACACGGTTTGTAATTTCTGGGTTGTTGTTGGGTTTTATATCTTCTCTTATATTTCGATGTCCCTGCTTCTGTCTTTCTATAATCATTGACATCCACAGTTAATGCTCTCTCTTATTTGCTGCTATTTATACCCCCATTTCTATTTCGGAGCTTCATGTTATGTTTTCTCTTTTATCCATTAAGCACCGCATGTAATGGTCCATAATTCGCAGGTATGAATTTTGGAATGAACATAGTTAATGTTCTAAGAAGAAAATTGTAATGGCACGGTCTTGATTTGTCAAATTACCAGAATACCTCGGAAAAGGCCGAATCATCAAAAAAATATTTACTTGATATGTTTAGAGTTTAAGTAGAATACAAGAGTCGTGTAACATGGCACATGATGACGTTATGATCTGTGAATCATCACGTTCCATTTAAAAACTCAGCATGACTTACTGTAATATAACCACGCTGATCAAGTGTCGTTATATTATACTAACTCATGCTTCAATTTCCAACACTTCTTCAAAAACATTCATAATTTGAACTCGAAGGTTTACAGAATATAGAAACTAAACAGTTTTCTTTATGATGTAATACGAATAACGCGGGGAGATAAATGATTTCAGAATATTTATGAGGATATCTCCAGAAATATCGAGGATATTTATAATGAAAGGTACGATGATATCTTAGAATTTCTAATATCGAAAAATGATAAAGAAGATTTGTCTGTAAAGGTTTAGAGTCAGGAGTAAGGTACTTGTTAATGACTTCAGTAGATACTGAATCATTTAGATTCTTTGAAGGCAGGTTTAGTCTTTGTGATTTGTCCACAGCCTCCTTCATGGTTTGCTCAATCCGTTTTCCAGTTCCAAACCTTCTCTTTTTCTGAGCTTTGCCAACATACTATTCTTTATCATCAAACTCTTGGCTGATAAGGTCGTTTACAGTTTTTGCTGCTTCATCAGTATTCAAAGTTATCATAACTGAATCGTCAGTTATCAATCCGAGGTGTTTTCAAAAGTTTGAAGGGTTTGCATGAAGATTGTAATTGTCAAGATATATATGATGTTTTGGAATTTTGAATTATACAAATATTATTTTCTGGGTTTATGAGTAGAAGTAATGTTCTATCACAGTTTTGAAGTCAAAGTATAGCTTTGAAAGATGTAAGAATCTAAGAGTGATGTTTTCTGTTAAATCTTGGCTTAGATTCCAATTTTTCAAAATCAGAATATGTAATCAAATTTGAATGCGAATGGCTATTTTGATTTCTAGGAAAGAATGTATATCGTTGTGAAAGTAGTGAGTATAGTTGATGATTTGTTGAATCAGAATCGAAGAATGTAACATATTATTTGTGAATTTATATATCTTTTGGGTATTACCTACCCGTTAAAAGTTTCACAAATAATATTTTGTACAAGAGAATTTTATTACAATTTTTATGAAAATATTAGTATGTATATTTTCTTCAAATGTAATACAGATTTAATGAGTTAATATCATATTAAGCTCATTTGATTTTCAGCTGGAACTAGAAATGAATAATCTCTAAAACTTTAGAAATTTTGTAATCTTCGTGGATTATCTCTTCAACGTAAATAAAATTATGAATCAATACTTCGTTATTCATTTTTATTGATATTTCCTCGGTGAATGATATTAGTGCTCGTGGAATTCTTATGAACTTCATAAGATAAATGATGTTTTCTAGAAAGTTTCGAGTACATCAAAGATAAAAGTGTAAAATCAAACATGTAGTTGATTAATACACTAAGTTTATCATGAAATGGAATTCATTGAGTTGAAGCATAGATTGTAGTTAACGATGGTTAAGTTGTTAACGAAGGATGTACATCATAGCATATTAGTAATATGAATTAACCGAGTAGTGCCTACTAGTTAAGATTCACACGTAATAGCTTAGTACGAAAAGATTTATTTTGATCTCAAAATTCATATATATATATATAAAATATACATATAATTTCTTCAGAGGGAATGAGTTAATACTTCATAACTCGTTGATACGATATACACGTTGTTGATTAGTGATGATGTTTGCGGTGATGATGGATCTGGCGGAGCTTGTGATGTTGTATATGCTGCTGATACTGATGATACTGACGGTACTGACGGTGCTGGTGATGCTGACGGTACTGTTAATGCTGCTGGTAAAACAGATCTAGCTTGTAAATCATGCACCATTCCGATCAGGGTTTTATTTCATCATTTCTATTAGCTCAATCATTTGGTTTACAATTAGAACTAGAATAAGTAATCTCTAAAACTTTTAGAAACTACATATTCTCTGCAGAATATTTCTTCGATGAAGTTATGAATCAATACTTCATCGTTTGTTGTTGTTGGTATTCCTTAGTATCTATGGTGCGTATGACGTTGATGTTCGAGGTACAGATTGTGATGTTGAGGTGTGGGATGCGGATGTTGTTGTTGGTAGTGGTAATGATATTGTTGGTGTTGATGATGGTGGTACTGTTGATGCCGGTGATGCTGCTGGTGCTTGTAATCTTTGCACCGTATTCTCCAAAGTCACTACCCGAGCGCGAAGCTCGTTGACTTCTCATATGTTCATTTTGAGCGTCAAATTCTTCGAGTTTGATTTTCATATAATCTAATAAATTTTCAGACACATAATTTTCCTCGTCCTCTGGTTGTTGAGTTTGGATATATTATTGGGAATAATCCCAATTTGAATTGTATTCCTCATAATCATTTCATTCAGGCTCTATGGGTGCATAATTTTTCATAGGAACGTAATAATAACATTCTCATGTTGAGTGATAATCTCCACAGATTTCACAACCAGTTATTGTTTCGTTATTTGTGCTCTAAATTTGACCGAACGAATTTTCATCAACACTCGTTTGAGAGTATTGATTTAATTGATTTTGCATGTCAGAAAGAGTTTCCAACATATTCTCGAAATTTTTCATAATACACTTATTACCAAATTTTAGCTACAATGTGGTGCATTTACTAATTATTCTATTTCTATTAGTTATAAAACTAAAAATTAATTATATAAGTTATCAAATTAATAGATTTTTCTGCTTTTGCCCACGTTTCGAATAGCCAAAACATGCAGCAGGGAGCCAGGATCCTTTAAATTGGAAAACCCACAACTCAGCCGCTAACAAATCCAAGTATTACTACGAAGCAGAAAATTTTGGATGTCTATTAATTCAATCGCTTACAATTTTTTGTCGAAATTTAAAGAAGATAAAAAGTCTATGTCCTAAAAACTAGAGCGTCGAAAAACGTCGAAAAATAAAATAAGAAAGAAAAACGTCGAAACTTAAAAGTCTAAAAACTAAATCTAAGAAGTTGCGCCTAAAGGTATTAAAGCTTAAAAGGAATTATATATCCAAAACGGCAATAACTTAATTAGGCACTAAAATCTAAAAACTGCGTCGCAAAATTCTAAAGCGCCTAAATCTTAATCTAAAGAAAAAGCACTTAAGGGATTTTACGGCAAAACTTAAAGATCTAGAAAAACTACGGCAAAATACTAAGTTCAAAACTAATTACGAACGACAAATATAAAAATTACGAATTAAACGATAGAAATATACAAATTATAAAAAGAAAGTAAAAATGATAAAATTACAATTTTTATAAAAATATTATTTTTATATTATTATTTTATAAAGATATTAATTTATATAATTAATAATAATAATAAAACTTAATATTACAAATTATAACTAAAAACAAAACTAAACTAATTAATATTATAATTAAACCCTAATTTAATTAATAATAATTAAATTATAAACCCTAATCGTAATAAATGCGTTGGTTGACCTGTCAGACCCTTCCACGCGGTTGCGTGGTATATACACTAGCCTGCTCCGCAATCGCGGAGAGATGTAGATTCAGAAATGGCTGCAGGCTCAAATTCGCAGGTTCAAAAATCATTTTTATTTCTTTTTTTTTAATTATATTTTTACAAATATAAATTAAAAATATAACGTTTTGTCGCTCCCCGACAGCGGCGCCAAAAACTTGATGTTAAAGCGGAGGTGTACGAAATATACTATATTTTTACTACGAAATACGATACAAATTACACAACTTTTAATTTATTTATTTACAAATGGGATATACCTAAACTCTGCTACAACACTATAGGCAGTGTACCTAATCATAGAGTAGTATAGTTTTTTGTAAGTCCGGTTCGTTCCACAGGGAGACGAATTATTTTACACTATATTTATACAAAATATATATAATTATAATTATATATAGTAATAATAATATATAAAAGGGGGATTTACCGTTTAATGACCGGTTTGTCGATTTTAAGTCAAGCGTAAAGTAAATGACGATATTTAAATAACGATAAAATAAATGACAATAATTAAAATGACAATAAATAAAAGTACGAGGAAATATAAAATAAAATATATTATGCTTATTTAAACTTCCGTAATCATGATGTCTGACGTTTTAATTTTAATTTATTACCATGGGTTAATTTTCCTTCGTCCTGGATTATTTGATAAGTCCATCTGGTTTTGTCCATAATAGTCCATCGGTCATAATTATAAAGTGCGAAAGTCTTCGTCAAATTACCCTTATACCCGAAGTCAAATATTCCAACTAATTGGGGACTTAAACTGTAACAAGGTCTTAATACTTTGTTTAATGAATACACCAGGTTATCGACTGCGTGTAATCCAAGGTTTTAATACTTTGTTAGCAATTACACCAATTACCCTTGAATGTAATCCACCCCTGTTTTAATGAGTCCATTGACTATTAATCCATCCCCGTGTCCGGTCAAATGAACAATTATTAGTATTTATAAATATCCCGTCCACCGTACCCAGTCAAGCGTATGTTGTTATATATAAATACGTCAAATTGTAACCTTTTTATTAAATTAACAAGATATCATTTAGTTAATTAAATATAAAGCCCATTAATAGCCCATAGTCCAATTTCCACAAGTGTCGGTCTTTTGTTCAAACCCCAATTATGGTCCAAAGCCCAATAACCCCGTCTTAATATTTAGCCCAACATCACGATTACTTCGGCTCAAATAAGCATAATAATATCTTAAGTACGATACATAATTAAAAGGGGAGAATTTAGCTTACAGTGATTATTAATAGCGTAGTGTTACACGGACAGAACTCCTACTTTAAAACCCGTAATTAACCGTTACATTAACTAAACTAATCTAATATAAAACTAAACTAATATTTATATTATATATATATATATATATATATATATATATATATATATATATATATATATATATATATTAGACAGAGAGATAGATTGATGGTGTAGGTAACTCGGCAGAATTCGTGGCTACTTATAGGGGATTTCTGACACTTGCAGCTCCGCGATTGCGATGATATTAGGCAGGATAGCTCCGCGATTGCGGAAGTCTCCTTTCCAGCTCACACATGAATTTTAAACGTGGGCTGCTGAATTTTTTTAATATATATATATATATATATATATATATATATATATATATATATTATATTCTTGTGCATAGTTGACTTATAATTTTAGCTCCGTTGACTCGTGCGTTGATACTCGGTTTATGTCTCGGTTCCGAATTTTTGAACGTCTTTTCGTACGCGTAGATATCTTGTACTTTGCGTTCCGTGACTTGTACACTTGTAATTTTTAGATGTTTCTTATCAATAAATGGAATCACTTGGATTGTATCTTGTACATTTGAGCTTTTTGGTCATTTGCGTCTTTAAATCTTCGTTTTCTTCTTTTGTCTTCGCACTAATTTATTTAAACGATTATTACATAAAAATAGAACAATAGTAACTAAAAGCTTTACATATTGGAATGATATTGCGACTAAATATATGTTCATTTGGAGCACTATCATGTACTAATTTCAAATAGCATACGTCTGTTTTATAGTTCAGGCTAAGATTTCTAAACCTGGAACAGACGAGGATGTCAAGCCCTATGGATCCATTTACCACTACTCGCGCCCACCGGTTCTTATAACCAGCAGTTACTAGTTACCAAAGCTAAGGGATTTTCGGTTCAAACTCGGTGTAGAATTTAGTATGTACTTGTATCCATTGCGTTTAAAATAAAGTGCATGTATTCTCAGTCCAAAAATATAGATTGCAAAAGCAATTAAAAAGGGAGCAAATGAAACTTACCTTAGCAGCACATAAGGTCATTTACCGAAATGTGACCGAAACTCGGAAAGCAAAATAATCGTAGATCTCAACGTATCAATATTGTGATTCAATATTGCATGAAAATATGTAGACGCAACGGAGATGATAAACGCTAGGTTGACCTTTGACTCATGATCATAACCCCCAAGCAATACTCATAATTTCCTTAGTTTAAAACGGTTTGAAACCTGAATTAAAAACACCCGTGTATAACCCGTTTACAGTATATAACTACTAATCTTGAAGTTTAACTTTGAAATTATACGGAGTAATTATATATGAATATGTGTTACTAATAATAATACGGAGTAAAATATATTTGTATGTGTTTAAGTGTGCGAGTTCTTAAAGCATCATCAACTTATAGGAAATTTTTACGGACAATAGCTCGTGAAACAACAAATAAAAAAACAAGGTACGTGACTTTTTATTTTGTTTGATAGCTACCGACATATTTAAATTAATCATAAAATAATATATGATGCATAATAAACGTGTTAAACAGTGAAAAATAGTGAAGCGCCTCAATTTATGCCAACGAATTACGCGTTTCGCGTAAAGATTACATCTCCCGTGTAATCTTTTAAAACATTACGCGTTTCGCATAGATAGGTACGCGATCCGTGTATGGTGTCTTCACGAAAGTTGTATATTTTTGAGTTACGGACGTCTGGACACCAGAATCACTCTTTTTTGAGTCAGTATGATTTAGTTACGATTTTTCTCGTGCAAGTGCGCAGGTTTAGTGATTTCCATCATTTTAACTTGTAATCTTGAGATGAAATGTTGTAGTCTTTTAGTGCTCATTAGAAACCTTTATTTTTTCTTTATTTTTATTTTCATATCATTGAAAAATTCATAAAAACATTTTATAATCAAATTCTATTATATCGAAAAAATGTTTTCGTACCTTTGAAACTAAATCTAATAATACTATAAGGTTTAGTTTTCCAAAACTACTTATATTCAAAATAATTTTATTAAAAGGTTTAAATAATAGAAAATGTTATATCATAAAACATTTTCATTTAATAAAGTAAAATCATATAATATATAAGTCATAATGGTTTCCAGTTTTTACTTACAGCTTATTCGTGAATCGTAGGGTTAAGTCCAATGAACAATTAAACGTATGAAATTGTTTTAAATCAACATATCCATTTGCTTATCTTGTCGACATCCATTTACATTTCATGTTCTTACTATTAATTTTATGAATGTAAAAAAAAAATTAACTTATCAAGAGTCACGAGGAAGTTATTGTAAAGCATGCATTGAAAATTTAACAGAAATCTCCACTAACTTTTGTCTAGTTCTCGTTAATTGACACATTTGTTCTTACTTGTAAATCACTTTACCATTTATTCCGCATGTCATTAAAATGAAACAATTTCTTAAATCAACGCGGACCTCACAACAGAGGCTCGTAATCATATCACAATGTATCTAATAATTCAATCATTTGATATTATCTTTTAATTCCTTCGATGGATATGTTAAACATAGATTGAAACAAATACGTTCATGTAAAATATTATACATCAAATACTTTGTTAACGTTTTCAATTATTATAACCATATATTGTATATACATATCTATATGTACATAAATGTTCGTGAATCGTCGAGTATAGTCAAAAGGGCAATTGAATATATGAACATAGTTCCAAAATTTTCGAGACTCAACATTACAGACTTTGCTAATCGTGTCGAAATCATACAAAGATTAAGTTTAAATTTGATCGAAAATTTTCGGGTTGTCACAATTCAACATTTGAACTGGTCTATATTTATATTAGAGTTTAAAGTGTAACACCCCGTCAAAATCCCTTTAACGGAATGTTAACTCTGGTCCCAGTGCTTGGCTTGACTTCTATGTAACAGCAATATTCTACAGCGGAAGTAATTAATACCTGAGAATAAAACACGCAAAACGGGTCAACAATAATGTTGAGTGAATCTACAGGTTTAAAGTAAACAATACAGTATGTTTAAGAAATAACATTTCGAAAACGTTTACTAGTGAAAGACCACCAAAGTTTAATGTTAAAGTTTTAGACAACACCGTTTCTCGTTTCAAAAGTTTGTTGACACTACCATGTCAAGTTTTAATCATTTGTAGACAACACCCTGTCAAGTTTTATCTCATTTGTTCGTAAACCATAGTTTAAATAATGTTGTATAGTATCGGAAAAACAGTTATCAGAAAAATAGTTTAGTTTCCTTATCCATGAGATTCTAACGCTGCATACACCGAGCACCTGAATGCTAGCATTAACCCGAGTATAGAAGCCACTATACCCGCCTTTACCTCCTAAAATGTTATACACTTGTTCAAATGTATTTAATGTTCAAAATAAATGCACCACTGCTTTTATAGTGGGTGAGGTTGTCAACCTAACGGATCCGTCCATCTAAATTGTGCTTACACCGATGGTATTAAAAGTATTCAAGCTAGAGGCTTTTTGAACAAACTCATTATGCATATGTGTAGTACTCATGTCAATATAAAAGTAATTAAAAATGTAAATATAACAGCGTGTATTCTCATCCCCGAAAACATGTAAAAAGCGGGACTGTAGACTCACCTTTGAATAAAGCTCGGAATGAAAGACAAATGACTTGTACAGTTTAGACCCGAGTAATGTAACCTAAGTATACGTATTTAGGTTGGTCAATATATGTATCTTATATAAGTGTGGTTTCATAGTGTACATTGTCTTATTGCTCGACTCGACGCGTTTCAAAGTAAAAGTCAACTGAAGTCAAACCGAAAGTCAAAGTTGGTCAATGTGGTCAACTAAAGTCAACATCAGTAGGTTCATGTCAAATATTGGTCAACATGTCAAACCTAAGTCATACAATACGTTTTAGGTCATGAATGATCATTTTCACAATTTCAGATTATCGTTATGCACAAAGTTTATGAACACGTAGCATACTTAGCACATAATCTCATAGTACAAAATTCAAGTAAATATGAAAAACTCCAGATCATAATTAAACTTAAAATTGGTTCCAAAAAGTCTGGCTAGGGACTCATACGACAATTAAAAGTCATGAATCAGAAGGAATACATTTGGGGTTTGCCAAGTCAGTTTCTGACCGCGCACTGATTTCATTTTGGCTATAACCGGAGTTAGGAACATGCAATTGATACAATACCAGTGGCCATAGTTCAAGGAAAAATCAAAGTAACACATATCAAAAATCTAGCAACTTTTGTTTATCCAATTTGTACAGTTTATTCGTGCAAGTTGAACATTCAGTTTTCAGCTCAAATCAGAATTCACATAAAGTATGGCTCTATTGTGCCCAATGCATAAGGTTTCAGAGATTGACATAAACTAACAATAAGTCACATATCATGTTTAGTTTCATTTCCCAGAAGCATACATGCTCAAACAATTCAAATAATCCACAAAGTACAAAACCGTGATCTATTTACAGATTCAATTCTCATTTAGTTAGTCACATTCGCATACGATTATCCGAAGATCTAGATACAATTAGCCTATGATATCCACATGAAAGGTGAAGTAATTTTTGTCTAATTTTCAAATATGCAAAGCTTTAATCACATAAATTAACACATTTTATCATACATGGTTATTTTCATGCAAGTGCTGTATAAAACTACATTTACACTAATTCTAGCATATCTCGGGCTGTACATAAGCAAACGACATGATATCCTAGTCTAACTTGAGTGTTTTTAAATTATATTTCCATTGGTATAAGTCTCACATGCCAATTCGTTTTCTATCAATACCAGATTTCTGATCAAGCAACAAAAACACAACGATAATTCAAATCGACATAACTTAATCATACGGAAACGAAATCAAGCGAATCCAAAGCCTAAACTCAATAGTTTTTCGAAAGGAATCTGATTATAACATAATAATTAACATTTGAAAAACTTAATTTTTCTGATCAAACAAATACAAATTCGTTTTTAAAACCCTAGTGCATCAAACAATCAAAATAACGATTACAATTAACACGTACGCGTATAGACTTGAGCAATTGACAACATAACTATGAAACTTTAATAAAAATCAGATTTTTAAGATTAGGGTTTACGTGTTTATACCTTAGATCAACAAATAAAGCACACCAATACGTAGAGGATAACGCGAATTGAAACTTTGATGTTGAACACTTAAGCTAAAAAGCAAAAATTGATGGTGGATTGGTGGTGATGGATGTCGACGTGAGAGAGGAGAAGGGAGGGAAGAAGCTGCGTGATTTTTGATTAGGTTTAGGGATGTGCAGTGTTTTGTTATTAGTTACATACTATTAAAACCCTAGATATCCACAAGTTACACTTAAGTCCACAAGTTAATAAAAATTAAGGGAGGGCGCATGAGGTTCGGCCGAATATGGCCCACCATGGTGTCCCGGGCTCTCGTTTTGCAATTCCGTGTAATCGTCGTCAGTTTTAAGTGCCGTTTAGTCGTACCGAAGGCCCGGAACGCTAATCCGATCCTTAAACGCAACCAATTGTTTAATTTATTAAAAACCCAATAAATTAAATATTTTAAAAAGTTAATAATTAATAAAATTAATTATTAAAATAAACCCGAGCTTTTCGTTGCTCAAAAATCTATTATCAAAATCGTATCATTTTTATCGTATTTCATTATCCGAAATATTTATTTGAATTAATATCAACCATTATTAATTATTAAAACCCTCCGAAGATCAAGTACGCATTTAATACACGTAAACACATAAAAGTTAAATAATCGCCGTTAAATAAACTAACGGAAGGTTAACAGAAGTAACGGAAAAATCAGGGTTGTTACATTACCCACCTGTTATTGAAAATTTCGTCCCGAAATTTTAGTGATCGTTCGCTGAAGTAGTTTCCTCGGGAAATAATTGCGGATATTTCAGCCTCGTCTGGTCTTCAAGCTCCCACGTGAACTCTGGTCCTCTTCTCGCGTTCCACCGAACTTTAACGATAGGAATTCTGCTTTGCTTCAACTGTTTGACCTCTCGGCCCAAGATTTCAACAAGTTCCTCAATGAAATGAAGTTTGTCGTCGATACGTAGTTCCTCTAAAGGAATAATCAAATTATCATCGGCTAGGCACTTCTTTAGATTGGATACATGGAAAACATCATGAATACCGCTGAGTGCTTATGGCAGTTCTAATCTGTAAGCTACTGGTCCAACTATTTCAGTTATCTCAAATGTTCCAACATATCTAGGACTCAGTTTACCTCGTTTCCCAAATCGTACAACACCCTTCCAAGGTGATACCTTAAGCACAACCTTGTCACCAACTTGGAACTCTATGTCCTTCCATCTAACCTCGACGTAACTCTTTTGATGACTTCGAGCCGTTCTCAGTCGTTCCTGAATCTGTAGAACTTTCTCGGTTGTCTCCTGAAGAATTTCAGGACCTGTCAACTGACTATCACCCAACTCGCTCCATCAAACGGGTGATCTACACTTCCTTCCGTATAATGCCTCGAAAGGTAAGGCGTATAAAATACTATTAAATTTTAGCAGGAAATACTATTAAATACGATACAATTTTACACAAGATATTTATTTATTTATAGAATGGATATACTTAAACCTTGCTACAACACTTATAGGCAGTGTACCTAATCGTACAGTAGTGTAGTTTTTAGTAAGTCCGGTTCGTTCCACAGGGAAAATCTTTTAATCAAAGCTTAACGCTATATTAGTTGAATTTATAAAAATACGAATATATATATAAATAATATTATTATTTTAAAGGGGGGTTTTTACCGTTTAATGACCGGTTTGTCGATTTTAAAACTTTAGTCGCAGTTAAAACAAAATGTGTAAAATATTAAATAAATAAAAGACTAAATTTAAAGCGTAAAGTAAATAACGATAATGAAATTGCGATAAATAAAAGTGCGATAAAATAAACTTGCGATAATTAAAAAGTACGATAATTAAAATTGCAATTAAATATAATAACAATAAATAAAAGTGCGATAATTAGAAGTGCAATTAAATATAAAATAATGGAAATTAAATATGAAATAAAAGAATTATGCTTATTTAAACTTCCGTAATCATGATGTCTGACGTGTTGATTTTAGTTTTATGCCCATGGGTTAATTGTCCTTTGTCCTGGATTATTTAATATGTCCGTCTGGTTTTTATCCATAACAGTCCATCAGTCATAAATATAAAGTGCGAGTGTCCTCGTCAAATTATCCTTATACCCGAAGGTAAATATTTCAACTAATTGGGGACTTAAACTGTAACAAGATTTTAATACTTTGTTTAATAATTATACCAGGATGTCGACTGAATGTAACCCAAGGTTTTAATACTTTGTTATCAATTACGCCAAGTGTCCTTGTACATAATTTCACTCCTGTTTTAATAATTCTAGTGTCTATTAATCCATTCCCGTGTCCGGTTAAATGAACGATTATTCGTACATATAAATACCCCGCCCATCGTGTCCGATCGAGTGTATATGGTTATTTATAGGGACGTCCAATTGTAAATCTTTATATTAACATTAAGAAATTATCATTTAGTTAAACAAATATAAAGCCCATTAATAGCCCATAGTCTAATTTCCACAAGTGTCGTTCTTTTGTCCAAACCCCAATTATGGTACAAAGCTCAATTACCCAATTTTAGTAATTAGCCCAACATCATGATTACTTCGTTTTAAATAAGCATAATAATAACTTAGCTACGAGACATTAATGTAAAAAGGTTGAACATAACTTACAATGATTAGAAATAGCGTAGCGTTACACGGACAGAATTTCGACTTACACCCTTACAACATTCGCTAATATACCCTTATTATTAGAATTAAAATTAAAATTAAAATTAAAATTAAAATATATATATATATATATATATATATATATATATATATATATATATATATATATATATATATATATATATATTACGTTTACATATAGAGAAAGAGAGATTTTATGGATTAATGATATTTTTACTCGTCGAACTGCGTTGTTTTTATAGGCTGTTTCTAAATTGGGGGCTCCGCGAGTCGCGGCCCATTTGGTCTTCGAACTCCGCAAGTCGCGGAGTTCCATTTTACAGCTCACTCAACTTTGGCTCTTTGTTTGCCGACGATTATATAAATAAATATAATATATAAATAATTTTAGTAATTATTTAAATATTATATTATATTTATGTGTGTAGTTGACTTGTAATTTTCAGTCCGTTGCGTCGAGCGTTGAGAGTTGACTCTGGTCCCGGTTCCGGATTTTCGAACGTCCTTGCGAATAATTTAATATCTTGTACTTTGCGTTTTGAATCTTGTACTCTTGTAATTTTGAGACGTTTCTTATCAATAATTGGAACCTCATTGATTGTATTTTGTACTTTTGAGCTTTTTGGTCGTTTTCGTCTTCAATTCGTCGAATCTATCTTTTGTCTTCACCTTTTATTATTTAAACGAATATCACTTGTAAATAGAACAATTGCAACTAAAAGCTTATCTTTCTTGAGGAATAATGCTATGAAATATATGTTCGTTTTTAGCATTATCAAATATTCCCACACTTGAGCGTTGCTTGTCCTCAAGCAATATAGTCTTGAAATACTAGAATCACTTCTTTATTCTTCACACTTTGTACATTAGTGATTTCTTTACGGCGGTATAAACAATGGTAGTAACGATGTGGTTTACAGTCCCACATGACTATAAAAATTTAGATCCTTTAAGAAATTGGATCTTTATGAAAACATTTGATCTTTTGAAAATTAAATCTAGTTTTTACCCTAGATAAGTTTTCCGGAATAACCCTTCACCGGTGTTTGCAAATTATTTTTGTGGGTTTGGTGGGTTTCAGATTTGAAAACTTTAGCTCAAAACTTGTGGTTTTGTGTCACCCACTTGCTAACCTTGTATTGGGAAAGCAACACGTTCACTATACTTGCTCCGAATATTACCTTTTGATAAACTACCGTCCGGTTGTAAAGGAAAGCGTTGAACAAGCAACTGTTAATGCAATGTCCCCTGACATGCTTTTAATTATGGTCTATAACGTGTCGGACGCAATTACCATCCTTTGTAGGAGCAATAGTAAAGCTCACCCTTATAATCTTCCGTCTGGCATAAGGTCCTGTCTTCGACCATGCTATGCAACCACCGTTCTTACGGTTGACACCCGATTTGGTTCAGATGACCTAATGAATTCCAGGTGAATTCCTAGGATTTTACGTTCAATGGTAATGAACGCATTGAAAATGGGTTTTCAGAAAACAAATCGGTTTGTAATTTGATCAAAATATTTTTCTCGTTCAAGCTCGAGTTTAGATATCATTGAATTCCATGAGTTTGAATTCTCAATCTTTAAGGTCAATCTCAAGGATTGAGTAATATCAGGCTTATAAGCTGATTTTTAATCTTTAAGGAGATTATCCTTTCTGGGGATCTGATTCATTAGTCTTATCAAGCTAATTTGCACGGTGCCCCCCATTGTACGAGATAAATCCTTCTCATGGTTAGGATAAATCTGACCACTTGGCGACCCTGTTTTATGCTGAGGTCCGTGGATTTCCTGCTGATTTTAGAGATGACTTTTCTAGAGTTTTCATCAACCTACAGCTGGTCTGGACGACAACTTCATGACCTAAATCAAGAAGCGCGTGTATTTTTCGGAAGACTTTACTTTCTTTTAATGATGGAATTGATTCATCGTGTAGATCCATCTTTCATTACAGTAAATCGGGTAAAACAGTTAATTTAGTCCAAAACAAAAGTATTTTCAATTATTTGTTACAGAAATATGTGACATATGTTTAAGATAACTAGGTAATTTTTTCCACACTTGGCTTTTATTTTCCTTTTTATTGTCCTCTATTCCATTTAAATGAATTTTAACATTTTGGTTTGTTTCTCAATTTATGTCCTTTCCGAGGTAACAATAATTTCGGTGTTAATACCTAATTTTATCATTCATAAATATGTATAAACATGATTTTGAGTTCATTTAATTGAAAATTTTGAAAAATTTTACTAGAATTGGGTAGTCAGTATATAAGACTAGGGCTGTTCTTTATTATCAGAGAGCACTAGATTCTAATACAACTACTGCTTTACTAGTATTTTTAATGGTAACCAAGTGTTTAAGATAAAAAATTTTAAAAATCCGAAAGAATTTAACCCCTTCCCACACTTAAGATCTTGCAATGCCCTCATTTGCAAGAAATCAGTAACAATTTAAATTATTGAGGGTGATTAGCGTAGAAATGATTAAATTTTACCAAAGTTTCCAAACATATTTGTGTTTGTTTGCTGAATGATAAATGGTGCATATCATTTGTTCATTCCGTCTTGTTGTTATATCACATTTATTTTGCATCTTGTCGTCAAAATTAGTTGCTTTTGCTGAACTTAATGTCAGTCTTTGAAAATGCGTTGTTTTACCCTGTTGTGTACATAAGATAAACTGCAAACATATATACATATTTTTGAAGTTTGGTATATTACCCCACATTCAAACACTATTAAAATCTAAAAATAAAAATTTGTAAATTATAAAAACTAATACAATTCCAATATAAGTATTAAATGTATCAACATTACAAATTATAAAATAAATAAAACTAAGTAAACTAGGGATGATACTGATACCAGTAGGGGTTCCATGCATAACCATATGTGTTATAAAATGCTTCGGCTGGGTTATACGTAGGATACGGTGGTTGGATCTCTATAGACCAGGGAGGAAATACGGGCGATTAGTAGGAATATAGTTTCTACCTATTTGTTGGCAATAAGCTATGATTTGGTTTTGATGAACTTGCCAATCTTCAAATGCTCGATGTCTAGCATTTTCGTACTCTTGTGAAGCTATAAACCTTTGCATTTCTGTCATTTCATTTCCCCCTCCCACATTACCTGGCTGTTGGTTTCTCTCAACCTGTGGATGTCTACCATTATATCGTACTGCGGCGTTATTTCGCCTCTTCAAAACCTTCGCACCATGGTATACATTTAAACCTATTGTATCGCGGGGTTCTGGTTCTTTGACTAATAATCCCCCCGACTTATATCCACACCGAGATATTCAGCAATCAAAGTAATAAATATACCACCTCCTATTATGCTATGCAGTCTCATCCCCCTAACCATAGCTGATAAATAATAACCCACACAATAAGGTATACTTACAGCGCTTTGTGGGTCTCGAATACACATGTGGTAAAACAAATCCTGTTCATTTACCTTTTCCTTATTCTTACCTCGTTGTGTAATCGAATTGGCTAAAAACCTATGAATTACTCTTAACACTGCTCTATCTATATCCAAATAAGAGTAATTTCCCCCTTTAAATCGGTGATGGCTAGTTATTTGACTCCATACACCATGCGTATCAAAATTTTCATCAATTTTCCTACCGTTCAATATCAACCCTCTACAATCGGCAGATGCTAGCTACTCAGGCGTATATATACGTAAGGCCTGAGCCATGTCTAGTAAAGACATGTGGCGCATCGAACCTCCTAACAAAAATCTAATAAAAGATCGATCGGTTAAACTAACTACCCGATCATTTATTTCTATACTACACAATAATTCTTCACACCATACTTTATATACAGGTCTACGCATGTTGAATAAACGTACCCAATCGTTAAAAGTAGAATTACCATACCTCTGTGTAAGTAATTCCCTAATTGGCCCGGCTAATTCTACAGCTTCTAACGGTGCCCATTCTATTACCCTAGGTACTTCAACAGCTTTAGAATGAAGAGTATGCAAGCCCCTTTGGTATTTTGGATAATCTATCCAACGTCTGTCAAATTTCAAGTTCGGGTGCAAATCTTCCAAGTGCATATCAGAAAATGCCATAACTGGATGAGGTATATCTTGTTTGTAGTAGTTATCCACCTTCCGTTGTTCCGCATTCTCAGTAGGAGCATTGCGAGCTTGGGATGAAGATTCACCCCTTTCAGTCTGCAAAACACATCAAACACAATTTTTGTGCATCCAAATATGCATTAGTGTTAGCAAAATCATCAATCAAAATAATTACAATGACATGATCAATTTATATCAAACTTATGCTCATTTTCATATTTTTATCAAATCTACACTTTTTCAAATAAGCATATACGAAAATGTTCGCCAAGTTCATAAGCATTCAACTCAAATAACATATCAAAATAATCATTACTAGCAATTAAACAAGTTTCAAATGGCATTATCTCTCAAAAATCAAGTTCATGAATTTTAGACTTGAAAAAGTCCACTTTAATTCTCAAAATTATGTTTAGGCTCAAGGTTTGGATCATTTAACTACCTAAACATGTTACACTACTTAATTTAGCAATAATTCATGATAAAAATCGGCCATAACCTGTTTATATCAAAAAGCCCCAAATTTGCTCAAGAACATAAACCCTAGATTACTCAAAATTTGAAGTTTAAGGCTTCTAATCATGTTAAATAGCATCAATCTAGGTTATACAAGCATAATACACAATCAATTTAAGCATAATTACACTAAAAAGCATTAAAATTGAATTGGGGGAAAAATTGCTCAAGAACACTAATTTTCGGATTAAATGGTGTTTAGGTGTAGAAATTTACCGTTTTCCTTGAGTAATTACTTGATAGCATCCTTCTCAACATAATTTTAGTAAAAGATTTGATGAAAAATGGCCAAAAATTGCGAATTTCGTGTGTGTTTTTCGGGTGTTTTTCGCAGTTTGGAGTGTGGTTGTGGGTGGACTGATCAGTTCTTTACGTTTTTATTTTTTTCTGTAATTTGGTCTCTCCGCGAGTCGCGGCATTTGGCCAATGCAAACTCCGCGAGTCGCGGTATTTATTTGGTTTTTTTTAATAATAAACCTTAACTTATAAAACAAATATAAAATAAATTTAAAATTTTGTTTTCCTTTGTTTTAGGATGTGGTCGTTTCGGATTGATGTCCTAGTCCGTCTTTCGACAAAATTTTAAAATTTGTCTTTTTGTAGCGATTGTTTTAAAGGCTAAGATTTTTGGGATTTTTTTTAATGTTTTTGGCATACTTTAATTCAATAAGATTAAAAATAATGATAATAAAAGTTCTCGTCCCTCCCTCGGGTAAAGCAATTTCGGTTCAAAGACATAGTCTTCAACTTATGACGAATTTTAAAAATCAAATTTTTAACTTAGCGAAATAAAGTAATTTTTTTTGTTTTTAAATTCACACAACTTAAATTTAAAAAAAATGCATAAAATTCAAAATTAATATTAAAAATTCACACCAAACTTAAAATTTAAAATGCATAAAAATAAAATTCACACCAAACTTAAAATTTAAAATGCATAAAAATAAAATTCACACCAAACTTAATTTAAATTTTTTTTTTTACATACAAACTTATATTAAAAATATTAATTTTTCAAATATTGACAAACTTAAATATATTGATTTTACAAAGTTTACAATATCAATTTTAGATTTTTATATTAATTTTAAAAACATGGTAAAAATAAAATTAAAAATCTTTTTGGCTTTTATCCCACTTTAATCAATCAAATATTATTAAAAATATGCGCCCCTCTTTTCGGTAAAGTAATTTCGGTTCCATGACCTAATTTAACTCATGACGAATTTTTGAAATATTTTGGGTTGATTGATTAAAGATATTTATACCTTAAGAATAAACGTTAAATTTCGCAGTGATGTAATAAATTTTTGAATGATATCAATAATTTTGGTCGCCAAACCTAATTTTATTCAATACTAATTTAATATTTTATAGCGAACAAATTAGCGTTTATTATCAAAAGGTTAAAAATGAAAATAAAAAATAAAAACTGTACAAACTTACCTGTGAGATAGTATTCTTAGTTATATGATCTATCCCATTCATAAGATAGTCGGTTTAATTGGTTTTCCATGGCTACATAGGCGTAACCTCGAGCATTCAGTGTTTTTTCTTCTAAACATATGAACGGTCCGTCTCTGCATAAAGTAACAAATTCGGTGTTTGAATAGGTTTGATTATTTGAACATTTACCTCCATGTGACCATTTTCCGCATTTGTGACATCTTTCAAGGTGTCGTGCTCTTCTTTTCGCTGCGGATTTTGATTTTCCTTTACCAAATTGTAACTTATTATCTTCGCATCTGGATTCTTTTCTTACTCCATCCAATCTTTCTCTGATTACTAATACTATTTCACTCGGAAGTGTGTCATTATTACGTTTAGTGATCAAAGCGTGTAGCATTAGACCATGGTTTAGTTCACAGGCAGTCTTCATTTCCTAAAAAAAATAAAAATTCAGAATGGGGGGAGAAGACTAGTTCTTTAGGGTCTGCTAGGGAAAGACCATTCGGGTTCCATTTTCGAGAACTACACGAAAACAGACAATCTAACTCTAACAGAAATACATAAAATCCTTAAAAGACTTTATTCTCCCCACACTTAGTTAGCTGTGGTATCGAAATTGTGATTAACTTCGTTGTCGACTTCCATCGGACTATCCATGTAATGTTTAACTCTGTGACCATTAACTTTAAATTCAATTCCATTTGAATTTATTAATTCTATCGTTCCGTATAGGAAAACTCTTTTGACTATGAATGGTCCAGACCATCTTGATTTCAATTTTTCAGGAAATAGCTTGAATCGTGAATTGAAAAGAAGAACTCTGTCTCCTTCTTTAAATTCTTTTGAACTTCTGATTCTTTTATCATGCCATTTCTTCGTTCTTTCTTTATAGATTAACGAATTTTCGTATGCTTCATGTCTTAATTCTTCTAATTCGTTTAGTTGACTTAATCGTAGACGTCCAGCTTCATGTAAATCAAGATTACATGTCTTCAAAGCCCAAAATGCTTTGTGTTCAATTTCTACTGGAAGATGACATGCTTTTCCGTAGACGAGTTTAAAAGGTGTGGTTCCAATTGGAGTTTTTTAGGCTGTTCTAAAAGCCCAGAGTGCATCCTCCAATTTAATGGACCATTCCTTCGGATTTGATCCTACGGTTTTCTCTAGAATACGTTTTAAAGCTCGGTTGGTATTTTCAACTTGTCCACTTGTTTGTGGATGATAGGCGGTGGAGATTTTATGAGGTACTCTATATCTTTTGAGAACTTTCTCAAGTTGATTATTACAGAAATGAGTACCCCGATCACTTATTAAAGCTTTCGGTGTTCCAAACCTTGCAAAAAGACGTTTTAAAAAGTTGACTACAACTCGTGCATCGTTAGTTGGGAGAGCTTGTGCTTCCGCCCATTTAGATACATAATCAATGGCTACGAGAATATAGAGATTATTATGAGATTTTGGAAATGGACCCATAAAGTCAATACCCCAAATGTCAAATACTTCACATACTTGGATGACATTTTGTGACATTTCATCACGTTGACTTATTTTTCCGGCCCTTTGACAAGCATCACAGGATTTTCAAAGAAGGTGTACGTCTTTGTAAATTGTAGGCCAATAGAATCCAGCATCATAAACTTTTCTTGCTGTTAGTTGAGGCCCGTAGTGCCCTCCTGTTGGTCCTGTGTGACAATGGTTTAAAATTTTACTAGCTTCATCTCCGAATACACATCGGCGTATTATTCCATCGGGACAACTTTTAAACAGATGTGGATCTTCCCAAAAATAGTGTTTTATATCACTGAAGAATTTCTTTCGTTTTTGGTACGATAATCCTTTTTCAAGGAATCCACATAATAAGTAGTTTGCATAGTCTGCAAACCATGGTATTTCATTATAATCTATCTTCAATAGATATTCATCAGGAAAGTTGTCTTGTATGGCCGATTCATTTAGAACTTCTAATTCAGGATTTTCAAGACGAGAAAGATGATCAGCGGCGAGATTTTCTGCTCCTCTTTTATCTCGGATTTCAATATCGAATTCTTGTAAGAGTAAGATCCAACGAATTAATCTTGGTTTGGCATCTTGTTTCGAAAATAGGTATCTAAGAGCAGAATGGTCGGTATAGACCACCGTTTTTGCTAGAACGAGATATGAACGAAATTTGTCAAAAGCAAAGACAATAGCAAGGAGTTCTTTTTCAGTAGTTGTATAATTTGTTTGTGCTCCTTGTAACGTCTTACTAGCATAATATATAGGTTGAAATCGTTTTTCAATCCTTTGTCCTAAAACGGCTCCCATTGCAAAATCACTTGCATCGCACATTAGTTCAAACGGTAGATTCCAATTTGGTGTTATCATGATCGGCGCATTAGTGAATTTCTCTTTAAGAATATTAAAAGATTTGATACATTCATCTGAAAAGATGAATGGAGCATCCTTTTCTAGGAGTTTATTCATAGGAGTGGCAATTTTAGAAAAGTCTTTTATGAAACGTCGGTAAAAACCGGCATGCCCTAGAAAACTCCTAACTCCTCTAACATTGGTGGGAAGTGAAAGTTTAGCAATTACATCTAATTTAGCTCTATCCACTTCAATTCCTTCTTTTGAAATTTTATGTCCAAGAACGATGCCTTCTTTAATCATGAAATGACATTTCTCCCAATTAAGTACTAGATTTGATTGTTCGCATCTAATCAGCATTCGTTCCAGATTAACTAAACATGATTCAAAAGTATCACCGAAGACTGAAAAGTCATCCATGAAAACTTCCATGCATTCTTCTATCATGTCGTGAAAAATCGCCATCATGCACCTTTGAAAGGTTGCAGGGGCATTGCAAAGTCCAAACGGCATGCGTTTGTAAGCAAAAGTACCATAAGGGCACGTGAATGTGGTTTTCTCTTGATCTTCGGGTGCTATTGGAATTTGAAAATATCCGGAAAATCCATCAAGAAAACAATAGTAACTATTTCCGGCTAATCTTTCCAACATTTGATCAATAAAAGGTAAGGGAAAGTGATCTTTTCTGGTGGCGTCATTTAATTTTCTATAATCAATACATACACGCCATCCTGTTACAGTCCTAGTAGGAATAAGCTCATTTTTTTCATTTGTAATGACAGTCATGCCACCCTTCTTAGGCACGCATTGAACTGGGCTTACCCATGGACTATCAGAGATTGGATAAATTAGACCTGCGTCTAGCAGTTTAATAATTTCTTTTTTAACTACATCTTGCATATTAGGATTTAGTCTTCGTTGGCGTTGCACATACGTTTTATGACCTTCTTCCATAAGGATTTTATGTGTGCAATACGAAGGACTTATTCCTTTAATATCATGAATCTTCCATGCAATGGCTGGTTTATGAGCTTTCAACACAGAAATGAGTTTTGATTTCTCATTTTCAGTAAGAGAAGACGATATTATTACAGGTAATTCAGATTTACCATGTAAATAAGCGTATTTCAAATGGTTTGGAAGTGGCTTTAACTCTAATTTCGGAGGTTCTTCTATCGATGATTTGTATCGATATCCGTCTTCTTCTTTTAGCATTTGAATTTCTTCTGTTGTTGGTTCATATCCATTAGCTATTAGTGCAGCTAACATTTCAGCTTCATCAATTGGTTCATTACCTTCTCCTAAAGAACATTCTCCTGTTCCTTGTAATTCTGAAAATTCTTCTAACAATTCTGCATGTGAATCTATAGTTTGAATATAATAACATGTATCATCTGCAGATTGCGGTTGTTGCATTGCTCTATCAACTAAAAAGGTAACACTCTCGTCCTCTATACTTAGGGTCAATTTCTTACCGAACACGTCTATCATTGCTTTAGCCGTGTTTAAGTATGGTCTTCCTAATATGAGAGGAACTTGAGAATCTTCTTCCATGTCCAGAACAACAAAATCTACTGGAAAAACTAAAGTACCAACTTTAACTAGCATGTTCTCCATTATCCCTCTAGGATATTTTATTGATCGATCGGCTAGTTGTATGCTTATTCTTGTTGGTTTCAATTCTCCAAGGTCTAGTTTAGTGTATAGTGAAAATGGCATTAAATTTATACTAGCACCTAAGTCTGCCAATGCTTCTATTGAACTAAGACTACCCAGAAAACATGGAATTGTGAAACTTCATGGATCAGATAGTTTTTCTGGTATCTTATTCAACAGCACTGCTGACAAATTAGCATTCATAGTAACAGCCGAGAGTTCTTCCATTTTCTTTCTATTTGAGATTAGATCTTTCAGAAATTTAGCATATCTAGGCATTCCTGAAATCACATCAATGAAAGGAATATTTACATTTATTTGTTTAAACATATCCAAGAATTTGGATTGCTCGGCTTCAAGTTTTTATTTTTTCATTTTACTCGGGTAAGGAAGTGGTGGTTGGTAAGGTTTAACATAAGGTTTATCCTTAACTGTGTTATCTTCATTAACCTTTTCAACTACCGGTTCTTTTTCCTTATCTTGTTCAGGTTGTGGTTCTTGTGGAGTAGGAATAGCTTCATCAGAAGTTACAGGTATTTCAGGTGGTTTAAGTGTTGTACCACTTCTTGTGGCAATAGCTTTAGCTGTTTCATTCTGGGGGTTTGCATTTGTATCACTAGGTAAACTTCTCGGTTTTCTTTCACCTATTAACCTTGCTAGGTTACTTACTTCTTGTTCCAAATTTTGAATAGAAGCTTGTTGATTTCTAAATGCTTGAGCATTTTGTTCATTAGTTTGTTTTTGAGATGTGAAAAACTGCGTTTGAGTTTCAACTAGTTTCGTCATCATATCTTCTAAATTCGGCTTTTTATCATCAGGTTGTGGTGGTTTGTTTTGAAAATTAGGTCTTTGCTGATTGTAAGTATTATTGGATACTTGTTGATTGTTAGGACCTTATTGGTTGTTGTATGGAATATTTCGATTATAATTCTATTTTTGATTGTAAATCGGTCTTGGCGGTTGATAATTATTCTGATAATTATTTCCAGGCCTTTGGTTTATGTATGAAATATTCTCTCTTTGTTCCATTGTTAATTCAATACTGAGACAATCTTTTGTCAAGTGTGGTCCTCCACACTGCTCACAACTAATTCGTATTGAGTGGATATCTTTAGTCATCTTTTCCATTCGTCTCTCGACAGCATCTATCTTTGCGGAAATGGAATCTAAGTCATGGCTAGAATCGGCTCTAGCTACTTTAGATGATCTAACGACATCTTTTTCTTGGTGCCACTCATGTGAGTGGGAAGCAGTGTTATCAATAATTTTGTAAGCATCAGTTTCGGTTTTCTTCATAATAGAACCACCAGCTGCTATATCGATGTCTTTCCTTGTAGTGATGTCGCATCCTTGGTAGAATATTTGTACTATTTGACAGGTGTCTAAACCATGTTGCGGACATCCTCTTAATAACTTTCCAAATCTTGTCCACGCCTCATATAGAGTTTCATTCGGTTTCTGTGTGAACGTAACAATTTCTCCTTGAAGTCTTACGGCTTTAGATGCCGAAAAGAATTGTTTAAGAAATTTTTCAACTAAAATGTCCCATGTATCAATTGCCCCTTCAGGTAACGATTCCAACCAATCTTTGGCTTCTCCCTTTAAAGTCCAGGGAAATAACATGAGATATATCTGTTTGTCCTCCACTTCTCTTATTTTAAATAGTGTGAAGATCCTATTAAAGGTACGAAGATGTTCGTTTGGATCTTCCTTCGGCGCACCACTAAATTGGCATTGATTAGTCACCATATGTAGAATTTGTCATTTGATTTCATAATCTGGCGCATTAATGTCTGGATGAGTAATTGCGTGACCTTGGCCAGTGCGTTTAGCTCTTATTCGGTCTTCCATACTTAAAGGTTCCAGATTCTCCATAATTGAATTTGTTGAATCTGAATCACTAGAGGATTCTGATTTAATGGTTCATTCCTCAACAATCTCTGTTTGAATGATTGGTGGTTCCGGAGAAAAATTTAATGGTTCAGGATCTATGAATTGTCCCTGAATAATATTCGGATTCTCAATTGTGAGGTCTGGTTCAAAAAATGGATTATCGGAAATTTGAATTGGAGTACTTGGTCGACTGGATGACGATTCTAAAGAAAAATCAACGGCGGTAATATTTGCTAAATGTCTTGATCTAGTTACAGGTGGTGAACGTACAAAAGGTGGTGAACGTCTTGCTCGGTGCATTCACTGAATATCCTATTAGTTTTTAAAAGGAAAGAAAAAATTATATAAGTTATCCAATTAATAGACTTTTCTGATTTTGCCCACGTTTCGAATAGCCAAAAGATGTAGCAGAGGGGCATGATTCGTTTGGTCTCAATATAATTGAGGACTGTTTGGCTCCAATAACCCGGTCCACGTACAAATCCAACTATTACTACGAACCAGAAAATTTCGATGTCTATCAATTTAACCACTTAAAATAAATTTTCGTAATTTTAAGAAATTTAGATAAGAAGTAGAATAAAAATCTATGTCCTAAAAACTAGAATAGCGAGAAATAAGAAAGAAAAAGAGCGCGTCGAAAAAGAAAAAGAAAAGGGTTGAAAAATAAAAGGCGTCGGAAAATAAGAAATAAAAAGAAATGACTTATAGAACTTAAAAACACTCGACTAACCCAACCTTATTACTATCACTAACTTAAAATTATAATCGCAAATTGAGATTACTAATTGGAGTGATAATTGATACATAGGTAAAAGGCGTCGAAAAATAAAAATAAGAAAGTAGCGCGTTGAAACTTAAAAAGGCACTAAAAACTAAAAATTAAAAGTTGCTTCTAAAAATATTAAAGCTTACAAGTAAAACTATATCCCAAATGGCAATAACTTAAAAAGAAACTAAAACTTAAAAAGGTGTCGCAAAATTCTAAAGCACCTAAATCTTAGTCTAAAGAAAAAGCACGTAAGGGATTTTACGACAAGGCCTAAAAATCTATAAATAAAAATAACTATGGCAAAAACTAAGTTTAAAACTAAAAACTAGCGAAAAACACAAATATTACGCTAAAATAATTAAAAAGGGACAAAATATAAAAATATACTAAAAGTTGTAAAAAGTACAATTTTTATAAAAATATTATTTTTATATTATTTATTTTATAAAAGTGTTAATTTTATAATTTATTTAAATTAATTAAACTAAATATACAAATTAAATAAATAAACTAAACTTAATTAATTAAAAATTAAAACCTAATTAGGGTTTTTAATTATTAATAATAATAATAATTACGTAATGATGCAGATTAGGGTTTCTGGTCACGTGTCAGAGAGAACTCCGCGAGTCGCGGTTCTCGAAGCGGGAAAACTCCGCAAGTCGCGGGGTTTCAAATTTCAGATTAGGTGCAGGACAAAAATCGTTCGTTTCAGTTTTTTTTTTTAAATTTCTGTTTTATATTTTCAGTTTAAATAAAAATAGTTATATAATAAAAACTTATAGTTAAAAACTAAAATAAAAATAGAAATACTTTATAATTTTATAAATAAAAATCTTAAAACTAGATTTATATATATATATATATTTTTTTTTCGGTTTTTTAATTTTATGTTTTAAATAAACACAAAATATTTAAATAAAACTTATATTTTTATAAAATAGAAATAAAGAAACTTTATAGAACTTAAATATTTAACAAACTCTTAAAAATATTTATATTTTTGTTTTCTTTTTTTATATTTTCGAATATTTAAAACGTATTTTTACAAAAGCGTCTTTTTATAAAAGTAAACTAAAAATATTTTTTTTTTTTAATATTTAGCGTTGCGCTTTCGGCTTTTAAGCTAGATTGTCCCCGGCAGCGGCGCCAAAAATACTTGATGTTTGAAAGCTAAGGGGTATAAAATACTATTAAATTTTAGCAGGAAATACTATTAAATACGATACAATTTTACACAAGATATTTATTTATTTATAGAATGGATATACTTAAACCTTGCTACAACACTTATAGGCAGTGTACCTAATCGTACAGTAGTGTAGTTTTTAGTAAGTCCGGTTCGTTCCACAGGGAAAATCTTTTAATCAAAGCTTAACGCTATATTAGTTTAATTTATAAAAATACGAATATATATATAAGTAATATTATTATTTTAAAGGGGGGTTTTTACCGTTTAATGACCGGTTTATCGATTTTAAAACTTTAGTCGCAGTTAAAACAAAATGTAAAATATTAAATAAATAAAAGACTTAATTTAAAGCGTAAAGTAAATAACGATAATGAAATTGCGATAAATAAAAGTGCGATAAAATAAACTTGCGATAATTAAAAAGTACGATAATTAAAATTGCAATTAAATATAATAACAATAAATAAAAGTGCGATAATTAGAAGTGCAATTAAATATAAAATAAAGGAAATTAAATATGAAATAAAAGAATTATGCTTATTTAAACTTCCGTAATCATGATGTTTGACGTGTTGATTTTAGTTTTATGCCCATGGGTTAATTGTCCTTTGTCCTGGATTATTTAATATGTCCGTCTGGTTTTTGTCCATAACAGTACATCAGTCATAAATATAAAGTGCGAGTGTCCTCGTCAAATTATCCTTATACCCGAAGTTAAATATTCCAACTAATTGGGGACTTAAACTGTAACAAGATTTTAATACTTTGTTTAATAATTACACCAGGATGTCGACTGAATGTAACCCAAGGTTTTAATACTTTGTTATCAATTACACCAAGTGTCCTTGTACATAATTTCACCCCTGTTTTAATAATTCTAGTGGCTATTAATCCATTCCTGTGTCCGGTTAAATGAACGATTATTCGTACATATAAATACCCCGCCCATCGTGTCCGATCGAGTGTATATGGTTATTTATAGGGACGTCCAATTGTAAATCTTTATATTAACATTAACAAATTATCATTTAGTTAAACAAATATAAAGCCCATTAATAGCCCATAGTCTAATTTCCACAAGTGTCGTTCTTTTGTCCAAACCCCAATTATGGTACAAAGCCCAATTACCCAATTTTAGTAATTAGCCCAACATCATGATTACTTCGTTTTAAATAAGCATAATAATAACTTAGCTACGAGACATTAATGTAAAAAGGTTGAACATAACTTACAATGATTAGAAATAGCGTAGCGTTACACGGACAGAATTTCGACTTACACCCTTACAACATTCGCTAATATACCCTTATTATTAGAATTAAAATTAAAATTAAAATTAAAATTAAAATATATATATATATATATATATATATATATATATATATATATATATATATATATATATATATATATATATATATATATATATATATATATATATATATATTACGTTTACATATAGAGAAAGAGAGATTTTATGGATTAATGATATTTTTACTCGTCGAACTGCGTTGCTTTTATAGGCTGTTTCAAAATTGGGGGCTCCGCGAGTTGCGGCCCATTTGGTCTTCGAACTCCGCAAGTCGCGGAGTTCCATTTTACAGCTCACTCAACTTTGGCTCTTTGTTTGCCGACGATTATATAAATAAATATAATATATAAATAATTTTAGTAATTATTTAAATATTATATTATATTTATGTGCATAGTTGACTTGTAATTTTTAGTCCGTTGCGTCGAGCGTTGAGAGTTTACTCTGGTCCCGGTTCCGGATTTTCGAACGTCCTTGCGAATAATTTAATATCCTGTACTTTGCGTTTTGAATCTTGTACTCTTGTAATTTTGAGACGTTTTTTATCAATAATTGGAACCTCATTGATTGTATTTTGTACTTTTGAGCTTTTTGGTCATTTTCGTCTTCAATTCGTCGAATCTATCTTTTGTCTTCACCTTTTATTATTTAAACGAATATCACTTGTAAATAGAACAATTGCAACTAAAAGCTTGTCTTTCTTGAGGAATAATGCTATGAAATATATGTTCGTTTTTAGCATTATCATATGAGAACTCAGCTAATGGTAAATACTTATCCCATCCGTTCCCAAAACCAATGACACATGCTTGCAACATGTCTTCAAAAGTCTGAATAGTCCTTTCGCTCTGGCCATCGGTCTGGGGGTGATATGCTGTACTCATATCTAAACAAGTCCTCATCGCTTTCTGTAATGATTGCCAAAATCTGGAAGTAAATCTGCTGTCGCGATCGGATATAATAGATATAGGCACTCCATGCCTAGAGACGACTTCCTTAATGTATATCTGAGCCAACTTCTCCATTATATCAGTTTCTCTTATCGGTAAGAAGTGTGCTGACTTAGGGAGACGATCCACAATAACCCAAATAGTATCGTGACCTCCCGCCATTCTTGGCAGTTTCGTAATGAAGTCCATGGAAATTCCTTCACACTTCCACTGGGGAATCTCTGGTTGAATTAATAATCCTAATGGTTTCTGATGCTCAGCCTTGACTTTAGCGCAAGTCAAGTACTTCCCGACATAGGTAGCAATGTCAGCCTTCAAATTCGGCCACCAATAAAATGCCTTCAAATCTTGGTACATTTTATCCGATCCCGGATGAATTGAGTATCTCGACTTGTGTGCTTCCTCCAACACTAGTTCTCTCAATCCACCAAATTTTGGTACCCAAATTCGGTTAGCAAAGTACCGTGTTCCATCCTCCTTGATGTCAAACTTCTTATCCATCCCTTTGAGAAATTCAACATCAACATTCTCTTGTTTCATGGCTTCTTGTTGTGCTTCGCGGATTTGTGATGTGAGATTTGTACGGACGACTATGTTAAGAGCTTTAACCCTAAGAGGTTTCTCTCGCTCCTTTCTGCTCAAGGCATCCGCCACAACATTCGCCTTGCCCGGATGGTATTGAAGTTCGCAGTTATAATTGTTAAGTAGTTCCATCCAACGTCGTTGACTCATGTTAAGCTGTTTCTGATCGAATATGTGCTGTAAACTCTTATGGTCAGTGAAGATAGTGAACTTGGTTCCAAACAGATAGTTTCTCCACATTTTAAGTGCAAAGACAACAGCTCCTATCTCAAGATCGTGCGTAGTGTACTTCTGCTCGTGAATCTTTAACTGACGTGATCCATAAGCAATAACTTTGTTTCGTTGCATAAGCACGTAACCCATTCCTTGACGTGAGGCATCACAATAAACAACAAAATCTTCACTTCCCTCGGGTAGAGACAATACTGGTGCAGTTGTTAACTTCTCTTTCAACAACTGAAATGCAGTCTCTTGCGGTTCTGACCACTCAAACTTCTTGCCCTTATGATTCAACGCGGTTAACGGTCGGGCGATCTTAGAGAATCCTTCAATGAATCTCCAGTAGTAACCAGCTAGACCCAAAAATTGCCTAATCTACGTTGGCGTCTTTGGAGTTTCCCAATTCTTAATTGACTCAATCTTTGCCGGATCCACCTGTATTCCTTTGGCCCCTACAACATGGCCAAGAAATTTTACCTCCGGTAACCAAAATTCGCACTTAGAGAACTTTGCATATAATTGCTCTTTTCTAAGCATGGTCAATATCGGTCGTAGGTGTTGTTCGTGCTCTTCCTTGTTCTTGGAGTACACCAATATATCATCAATAAATACAATGACAATTTGTATAGGTATGGCTTACACACACGGTTCATGAGGTCTATGAACACTGCTGGTGCATTCGTCAAACCAAACGATATCACTGTCAACTCATAATGTCCATAACGCGTTCTAAATGCCATCTTCGGGACATCAGTTCCTTTGTCTCTCAATTGGTGATACCTGGATCTCAAATCAATCTTCGAATAATAACTAGATCCATGTAGTTGATCAAATAAGTCATAAATCCTCGATAGCAGATACCGATTCTTGATTGTCAACTTGTTCAATTCTCGGTAGTCGATACACAATCTCATTGACCCATCCTTCTTCTTAATAAATAAGACTGGAGCTCCAACTCAGAAATTCATGGCTATGTGACCCACCTTCTAGTACCGGTCACAAATTAGGACATTACAACTCTAATGTTCTTCACCACGGGAAGCTCTTGTAGTTCTAAAGGTGCAAGTCCGTATATTGTACGCTTAACGGGTGCGGCTGCTGGCACCAAATCAATCCGAAACTCGACGTCATGGTGGGGTGGACGTGTAACCTCAGGGCAATCTCTAATAGTTGGTAAATATTTGGGTCTCTTAAATGTCGGCTCATCTTTACTCACATGTGCCAGAATTGCGATACATTCTCATATCATGTACTTCTGGACCTTCGAGTAATTAGCGTAACATGACGATGTACTGATCTCTTCTCCGTACACTATTATTATTGGTGAAAGAAATTCGAATAGTCTTCGGGTCGTAGCTGCCTTGGTTGTATCGTCAGGTAACCAGTTTGTTTCAACCACGAGGTTAAAATTTCCCAGTTCAATAGTTCTATAAAGTACATGTTGTCTAAGGGAGGCACAGGGTTATAAAGGTTGTGACCAATTTCTCTAGCGTTAAGGCTTCCATCAGCACCGGTGTTGACATCATGTATAAGCATTATGATCGGTGAGTGAGAGCAGTTTCGTGAAGAATTTCATGGAAAACGAAACTGAATAAGGTATAATGGCAACCCAAACAAAATCTGATATTTAATCGAAAAGGGTTGGTACAATCTCCTAGACGTGTGTGCCTCGCGGGAAACAGATGAAGTGTAGTTCGCGTCGATGTGTTCAAAGTTGGTTGGTAATGTTTGTGGGTATAACGAAAATGATTGCTGCTTAAGAAAAGTACGTTGGGGCAGAATGAGAAAGGATATAGTGACAAGTAGTATTACTAGCAGTAATGAGTGATGGGGTTAGCGATAAGTAGTGATGGATGGTGATAAGCAGTGATGATAGTGGTGGCGAATAAGTTATTAGATAGCGTGCTCGCATCATGAGTATATATACATGTATACTAATGCACCCAATATGGCATAATAGTTATCAATTGGTAGGCTCGTGTTGGGAAACAAAATCATGATCGGCGGGTGACTGAATGATAGGTAAGTTGGAAATCAAGCGGACAATATCTACTACGTATTGTGCGGGCGGTTATCAGGAATTCCTCCTCTAAGGACGTATCAGAAATGAGTTGTGATGCGCAGTAGTGAGTAGTAAAGTGTGGATGTGTTAATGGTGATGAGTAGTGCTTGGTAGTGGTAAGTAGTAATGATTAGTATTGAGTAGTAGCAAGTAGCAACGGGTAATAGTAAGTAGTATTTAGTAATGACAAGCAGTGAGAAGTAGTGATCAGTCGTGACTAGCAGTCAGAGGCAGCGTTGAGTTATATTTAGCAGCAATAAACAGTACTGAGTAGTGGTATGAGATGACGAGTATGTTTAAGTAGTGTCTTTGTAGTGACGGGTGGTGATCGGTGGTGGCAGGAAGTGTCGAGCGGTGAGGAGTGGTGTCATGCTTACAAGTTACTTATAAGTTATAATAACAATTAGTTTGCACAATGTAAGTCTCTACTCATATTTAAGGTTATACAGTTTGTGTTCACAACGGTGTTTATCCAAGTAACCTACTTGACTCGCTCCCAATTCCTTATTTTGTGATGTCGGAACTTTTATATGAGTCACCGTAATGTAATCCCGGTCATTACATTACGCTATCTCACATTTCCATTCGACATCACTTCATAAGTTCAAGATGGCGTAGTCAACCTAATTTAGTTAAATCTGGCTTTGTGTGTACGTATGTGTTTCGTGGTATAGTATATTTAGTCCAAGCCCATGTTGTATGGTGTAAGTCGTATATGTATGTGGTGTAATGTGTAGCCCTACATGTCGTATTGTGAAGCAAATAGTGCAGGTATGGTGTATAAAAGTCATCCAAGACACACAGCTATAGACTAGACTTCACTAATGCGCCCTACGGTTAGACACACTAATGTATCCTAGTTCCCTATAGCCAAAACTCTGATACCAATTTGTAACACCCCGTCAAAATCCCTTTAACGGAATGTTAACTCTGGTCCCAGTGCTTGGCTTGACTTCTATGTAACAGCAATATTCTACAGCGGAAGCAATTAATACCTGAGAATAAAACACGCAAAACGGGTCAACAATAATGCTGAGTGAATCTACAGGTTTAAAGTAAACAGTACAGTATGTTTAAGAAATAACATTTCGAAAACGTTTACTAGTAAAAGACCACCAAAGTTTAATGTTAAAGTTTTAGACAACACTGTTTCTCGTTTCAAAAGTTTGTTGACACTACCATGTCAAGTTTCAATCATTTGTAGACAACACCCTGTCAAGTTTTATCTCATTTGTTCGTAAACCACAGTTTAAATAATGTTGTATAGTATCGGAAAAACAATTATCAGAAAAATAGTTTAGTTTCCTTATCCATGAGATTCTAACGCTGCATACACCGAGCACCTGAATACTAGCATTAACCCGAGTATAGAAGCCACTATACCCGCCTTTACCTCCTAAAATGTTATACACTTGTTCAAATGTATTTAATGTTCAAAATAAATGCACCACTGCTTTTATAGTGGGTGAGGTTGTCAACCTAACGGATCCGTCCATCTAAATTGTGCTTACACCGATGGTATTAAAAGTATTCAAGCTAGAGGCTTTTTGAACAAACTCATTATGCATATGTGTAGTACTCATGTCAATATAAAAGTAATTAAAAATGTAAATATAACAGCGTGTATTCTCATCCCCGAAAACATGTAAAAAGCGGGACTGTAGACTCACCTTTGAATAAAGCTCGGAATGAAAGACAAACGACTTGTACGGTTTAGACCCGAGTAATGTAACCTAAGTATACGTATGTAGGTTGGTCAATATATGTATCTTATATAAGTGTGGTTTCATAGTGTACATTGTCTTATTGCTCGACTCGACGTGTTTCAAAGTAAAAGTCAACTATCTCATGCAAGTCAAACAAAGTCAACTGAAGTCAAACCGAAAGTCAAAGTTGGTCAATGTGGTCAACTAAAGTCAACAATAGTAGGTTCATGTCAAATATTGGTCAACATGTCAAACCTAAGTCATACAATACGTTTTAGGTCATGAATGATCATTTTCACAATTTCAGATTATCGTTATGCACAAAGTTTATGAACACGTAGCATACTTAGCACATAATCTCATAGTACAAAATTCAAGTAAATATGAAAAACTCCAGATCATAATTAAACTTAAAATCGATTCCAAAAAGTCTGGCTAGGGACTCATACGACAATTAAAAGTCATGAATCAGAAGGAATACATTTGGGGTTTGCCAAGTCAGTTTTTGACCGCGCACTGATTTCATTTTGGCTATAACCGGAGTTAGGAACATGCAATTGATACAATACCAGTGACCATAGTTCAAGGAAATATCAAAGTAACACATATCAAAAATCTAGCAACTTTTGTTTATCCAATTTGTACAGTTTATTCGTGCAATTTGAACATTCAGTTTTCAGCTCAAATCAGAATTCACATAAAGTATGGCTCTATTGTGCCCAATGCATAAGGTTTCAGATATTGACATAAACTAACAATAAGTCACATATCATGTTAAGTTTCATTTCCCAGAAGCATACATGCTCAAACAATTCACATAATCCACAAAGTATAAAACCGTGATCAATTTACAGATTCGATTCTCATTTAGTTAGTCACATTCGCATACGATTATCTGAAGATCTAGATACAATTAGCCTATGATATACACATGAAAGGTGAAGTAATTTTTGTCTACTTTTCAAATATGCAAAGCTTTAATCACAGAAATTAACACATTTTATCATACAAGGTTATTTTCATGCAAGTGCTGTATAAAACTACATTTACACTAATTCTAGCATATCTCGGGCTGTACATAAGCAAACGACATGATATCCTAGTCTAACTTGAGTGTTTTTAAATTATATTTCCAGTGGTATAAGTCTCACATGCCAATTCGTTTTCTATCAATACCAGATTTCTGATCAAGCAACAAAAACACAACGATAATTCAAATCGACATAACTTAATCATACGGAAACGAAATCAAGCGAATCCAAAGCCTAAACTCAATAGTTTTTCGCAAGGAATCTGATTATAACATAATAATTAACATTTGAAAAACTTAATTTTTATGATCAAACAAATACAAATTCGTTTTTAAACCCTAGTGCATCAAACAATCAAAATAACGATTACAATTAACACGTACGCGTATAGACTTGAGCAATTGACAGCATAACTATGAAACTTTAATAAAAATCAGATTTTTAAGATTAGGGTTTACGTGTTTATACCTTAGATCAACAAATAAAGCACACCAATACGTAGAGGATAACGCGAATTGAAACTTTGATGTTGAACACTTAAGCTAAAAAGCAAAAATTGATGATGGATTGGTGGTGATGGATGTCGACGTGAGAGAGGAGAAGGGAGGGAAGAAGCTGCGTGATTTTTGATTAGGTTTAGGGATGTGCAGTGTTTTGTTATTAGTTACATACTATTAAAACCCTAGATTTCCACAAGTTACACTTAAGTCCACAAGTTAATAAAAATTAAGGGAGGGGGCATGAGGTTCGGCCGAATATGGCCCACCATGGTGTCCCGGGCTCTCGTTTTGCAATTCCGTGTAATCGTGGTCAGTTTTAAGTGCCGTTTAGTCGTACCGAAGGCCCGGAACGCTAATCCGATCCTTAAACGCAACCAATTGTTTAATTTATTAAAAAACCAATAAATTAAATATTTTAAAAAGTTAATAATTAATAAAATTAATTATTAAAATAAACCCGAGCGTTTCGTTGCTCAAAAAGCTATTATCAAAATCGTATCGTTTTTATCGTATTTCATTATCCGAAATATTTATTTGAATTAATATCAACCCTTATTAATTATTAAAACCCTCCGAAGATCAAGTACGCATTTAATACACGTAAACACATAAAAGTTAAATAATCGCCGTTAAATAAACTAACGGAAGGTTAACGGAAGTAACGGAAAAATCAGGGTTGTTACATAAAGCAAGTAAAATTAAATCGAATCTTATCTATTGCTATTTTTATAAATCAAATCTTATCTGTTGCTATTTATTATCAAGACTGACAGACATATGAATTAAAGAAAAAATAGACATTTTATCAAATACCTGGTGAGCAGAAACGTGGGTGACTGAAGATCAACATATGAATCAGCTTCAACTCCATCCATGAATTATTGCTGCCATTTTGAACAAAATATCTACTCCAACAAATTATTGAAATCGAGAGAAAGAACAATATGCAGATTCGAGGTCATGAACACCATGAAGATTAAAAACAACAAAGAAATATAAATGAAACCATTAACTTACGATATCATATTTGAAATGCACAATCTTCAAATTCGTATGGACCGATTCATTAAAAACTTCAATTGAAAGCATAAATCCTAAAAAATGGATCATAATACTCACAGTTGAAGCAGGATGTTTGATGAAAGAAGGCGAGTGAATTGATTTATATGACTGAAAGAAAATAAGTTTGTAGAGATGAAGATGAGGGCAGAGATTTAAAATTCAAACTTTAAATTGAGAAATCCAATGCTTATAACTGGTGCACAATTTGAAAGAGGCGTGCAATTTGAATTTGGGGCAGTAGCGTGCAAACTTTTTTAGGGTTTTAAGATGAAAAGCTGCACATTTAATTTAATTTGATTTTATTTAAATATTTGATTTTATTTAATTACGGAGTATTATTAAAAAACGTTTTTTTATTAGATTTCTTAATTTTGTTAAATAGTTAAATAAAATTGTAAATGAAATTTCTTTATGACATCACCATCCATGTTTCAAATTTTTTCTTTTATCCATGTTTCAAATTTTTTCTTTTTTTATTTTAATTTTTTTTAACCTTTGTTAAACCTTTTAATGATGTCATCTTATTAGTCAAATATAAGATTAGATTAGATTTGATAATAACCAAATAAATTAAGGTAACCATTTGACAAAATTAGAACACGAATGGACATTACCTTTATATGATATTAGGTTTCTTTTTCCATTTGGAAATTTGGAATTTTGTATTGCCATCACCATTTGGCATTTCACCCCCTTATTAGATAAGGAGACAATGCCTAAAAAGTGTATTGAAGTTTGTTAATTTACGATAACATCAAGCAAATAATATGCTATGCAAATAGAGTTAAATTAAACTAATGATAGAGATTTATTTTTTCATTCTTTCGTTCAAGCATTCAAATAGACACTTGGTGTACTAGAGAAAGTAGGTCTTTACAAAAAAAAAAAAAAAAAAAAAAAAAATTTGTAGCAAAAACTCGTGATCCAAAACCAAATAATCAAACATCAATATCAATATCAATATCGTGATAATAAACCAATAAAAATATGATAATACAATAATTTAAGTAAAAGAAAGTGACATGATAATTCCCTGGTAGTTGCATCTTCTGAGCATATTGACATAAGTAGCTAATGATTTTATGGTAAGGATTAACTAAATCTTAGTGAGGACGAGGTGAAAGGGCAAAACAAATACTTGATGGGATTGGTGATGACGAATTGATAAAAACAAAGTGACGACGAATTCAAAGGACATAACTAATAGCTGGTGCAAATTAATGATGACAAATGAAGGAATGATGGTGTGGTTAATTTGTTAGACCACTCTCAACAATGAGATACTTACTCATTAGGATCAACTTTCACATCAACGTCACATCAATATTTTCTCACCAAAATTAAGAAGTAAATCACTCTCAACCAACCATGACATATATCTTCAAAACAATTGGAACCACTATATTATTTAATTAAACGAGTTACAACCATTAAAACTACGAGTACAACTCAATTATGCACTACACTTCGTCGTTAGATATGTTGTGCGAAGACAAGAAGCAAGGCAAAATTTGAGGGCTAGCACAGGGCGGGGACAATGCCGATGGGGTCCTCGTGAGGGCTAAGTGAGGGCAGAAGATTCCCCAACCGTTGGGAGTGCTCTTACGAAACCCTAAAATTCACGTTTTTTATTTGACACAACGGTAAATTTTTAAAAGCTGCCTAAATTATAACCGAATCAAACTGATCTTTATTATGTAAATCGAAAAACAAAGATTTGTACGTATCTAGACTAGCTAGACGTAAACCATATACAAATTATCATTAAGTACAACCAAAAACACTAATTTGATCACTAGGTTACTAACCATTACATCTATCCTTTGTAATTGAAATAGTTGAGTACTGAAACCTATATTCCTATCATCGACTAACGAACATGACCACCTTTTGAAGTTTCTGCACTGCTGATCATTTATCTAGTCTTTTGAATTTTACAAAGTATCGCAAACACCACTAAACTCAAACTACTTGCACCCGCTAACAACCAATAGTATTTATCAAGCCTTGCTTCCTTCATATCATCCGAAAACCAATTCCCTTTTCCATCTTTCGAGCTCGTAAAGTACTCAACCAAATACACCATAAACGCGCTCAAAAAGCTCCCTACACCAAATACACTCGTATACAAAGCTATCCCCATTGTCCTCATTCCTTCGGGTACCTCGCTATAAAAAAACTCTTGCATTCCAACCACAGTAAAAATATCCGAAATCCCCAACAATATGTATTGAGGCAACAACCAAAATATACTAAGCGTCTCCGAATTTAACTCCAACCGCTTCATTTCAACTGTGGCAGCAAAGATCATTGCGATTACAGACAAAAACATCCCAATACCAATTCTTTGCATCGTTGTGACCCCATTTTCATTACGTAGGATTAAACGAGTGAATGGGATAAAAATTGTGTCATAAAATGGCATTAGAAGGATTATAGATATGGTGATGGCACTTTGTAATGTGGCTGGTGGGATTTTGTAACTGTCTCCTATGTTTCTTTTCATTGACAATCCTTGTTTGATGAAGAAAGTTGCCGGTTGTTGAAAAATAACGGCGAACATAAGTAAAGTTGTCCAAATAGGTAGGAGCTTGATGACGACTTTTGCAATGTTGAGCAGATTATTACTTCTGTTTGACTTTTGATCAGCTAAACATTCGGTCTCGTTTTCTACTTTTGAACAGAATGGTTTATCTTCTAGCCTGAAAGTTAACATTAAAAGTCAATGTTATCACCTTAACATATTATCAGTCTCTAATTTAGTGCTTATAGATTAAACAAAATGAAGTTCTAATAGAAGACAATAAATACATTGTTCTCTTGTACTGTACATTTGTATAAATGACAGTTATATAAAATGTATAACATATAACACACGTATAAAAAAAGTGGTCAAAAAGAAGGTTTAGTTAATTATACAAATCATAATTAAGTGAATAAGTCATCCAAATACGAAAACGTGAACTATAAATACTACAGTACTCTATAAGATAATATTGTGCAGAAATAGTGCAATATGTGATATATGATACAATATATGCTATATTAATTAATGCATAAATTATATAGGTAACGTACGTTGTGGTTATTAAAATAGCTATTTGAAACGCTTAGTTATAGAACAATTTTTTTTTTTTCCTAAAAAATTTACCATAACGAGCTAAGATTAATTGTAAAGTAACATTCTGTGTACAAGATGCATGCGTCGACCAACAGAATATAAATTTGAATTTTTATTTAAACCTTAATAATGTATTCCTTAAATTTCTCATTATTCATCTTGGATGTGTATCAAAAGTAAGAGAGTTTAGATTAAAAAAAAAAAAAAAAAAACTGTGGATTGTACACTGTTTTTTTTAGAACGACGAAGCCACCCACCCTACATAATTTTACACGAAAAATGTCGTAAACACGACCAATGTATTAAAAGTTGTACACTATATGTTTTTTATTGGAACTTTTAGCTCTGGTCAACATATTATGATATAAAAAATTAACTTTAGCCCAAAAATTGGTTGCCAAATAATATTAGAGAATTTAGTTAAACAAAAACTTACTCTAGCTCGACAAGGCTCGATTTCTCGTCACTTTTGCAACGCACAAATTTAGCCACCGAGCATTTAACTGCTTGGATGACCCTTTCCCAACATTTTTCATCGTTACTATGAACATGACTATATGAATAAAACGGGCTACCACAAGAAAACATAATCATGGATACAACCATAGCCATAGCGGGCATAGCGAACCCTAAGCCCCAACCTACGGAGTCTTGTATATTGGGCATAATCGATACACCTAAAAGAGCTCCACTACAAACACCAAAATACCACCATTGAAAGAACATACTTTTCTTGTCCGAATCTTTGTCCCCTTTTGTTGTAGTTGGCATCTCATCGTCCATCTCGATTTGATCAGCCCCGAATGCCTGCAATGACGGGTTGTACCCTCCTATACCAAGTGAAATTAAGTACAGTGACAAATATAGTGATGATGACGTAGATGAGGACTTTGATTTGCTTAATGCGGTTGATGTTAATGCCAATAGCCCCTGCATACAAATGCATACACATAAAACGTCTAAAAAATTTGATGCGAAAAACCTACTGTCTAACAAAACTACTACTCCATATAAGATCATATACATCACTGACTCAAGTGAGATTTTAACCCACGATCTAAGGTTTTCCCTTTTCAATCTAATCGGGAAAAGGAGGCAATTTAACCAAATTATTACATGTCTGTTTCTGATAATTTTATCTGGTCACTCCAATAATCGTTATACTATCTTCGGACGGTTGCTTTGGTCATAATGTCTAAAATGACACCAATTAAAACCCTTGTTAATTACGAAAATATTTTTTCTCTTGAAACTATTATTTTCATAGATATAGTTGTTTTGAGACATGAACTAATTACGAGTTTAAATAATGCTTACAATGAGATAGATAAACGAAGAGGCTAAAATAGTAAAATAGCGGTTCCAATAGGAGTCCACAAGTGGCGCTACGAGTAATGGCACCATCGACGTAAACCCGGTCCAGCTGTTGACGGTTCGCGCGGCTGACGAGCTACTCATTTCCATCACATCAGTCAAATAAATTACGAGATTTGATCCCACCCCTTTAAACACAAACCGTTCGATCCCAGCAATCGCTACACGTACACAAACAAACCATTTTAATTAATATAAGACCTTACAAACGTAAAAAGTATCAATAATAAATTTTAATTTGAAGATAATGTAAATTGATTAATATTATAGTGACTGATTGATACCTATGAGTAGAACACAAGGTTTGTTGAGTGCCCGAAATCTTTTGTGTCCGGCCATTGACGGATGATATTATTATGGTGATTGAAATTGTTAATTGTTTGCGAATTAATGGAATGAGATTGTTGAGACAAATAATAATATACAAATGCTTGAAACTTTAATATTGTAAGTTTAGAGGGACAAAAGTTTATAGTAATGGAACACGCAGGAAATCACCCACGAACAATAATGGCTGAACAAAGATAGAAAAAAACGGTAACCTATAAATCGCTCAGTTGAATATGTCGTCACTCATTTTTTTACGGTTAAATTATATAAAAGCAATTAGGAAACAATTACAAGAAAATTAAAAGATTTCGTAACCATGAAGTCCAGCTAAATCTAGAGTTTTTTAACGACTCGAGAGAAAATCAAAATTAAAAACTATACTACTACAACAACAACAACATAACTCAATACCACTTGAGTGGTGTATGGGGAGGTGAGATGTAGACAATCCTTCCCTTATCCGAGAATAAAAAAAACAAGTCATTTCTCTACCCAGGAGTAGAGAAAGTCATCCCTCTTTTTATTCGGCGGATAAAGAGATTGCTTCCGAGTTGACCTCCGGCCAAAAGTAGAATTTTTTTTTTTAAAATAGTAAAATAAAATTAAAAATAAAAATGAGACGCCATGAAAATGGTAGAATCAAATTTTCATGGGTTTAAAAGCCTGCCTGAAAATCAAATTAGGCTCTAAGCGGCAGTCAAGACGCCACTTAATCAACGCCGTTATAGTACTTTATACAAACAATCAATAATTGAGTTCAAATTAATCGAATAAAGCGTCTATATTTAGTCATATATACGCGATCTAACTGTGTTATGTGTTATATATAGTTTTTTTTAACTATTTGTTCTAGTAACCAAGATGTGTTGATAATTAATTTTGTTATCATTATATTTTGCTCTTTATTAGAAAATGATTGTATGGGTCTATGATGTGAAAAATGTGAAGATTACTGTATTATTTCAGCTTAGGCATACATGAAAAAGTATGTTTAATACGCTTTATATCCAAAAAACAATGAAAAAAATGGTTACTCTTAAAAGAAAATGTGGATTCAAGAAATGTTACTTATGGATAGATATGTGTATAAAAGTAGAATGAAATGATCCATTTAACCGTTATAGTACTTTAAATGGTAAAATTAGTGTGAATTGTTAATTGATACAAACGTGACTCTTTCAAGAAGCACCAGTTCAAGTAAACGTGAAAGATGATTCTTAATACTTGCCGTATGTAAGTATAAAAAATGTGATATAGCTTAAATTGTGTATTTAGTCGTGTTTCACGCAATGTCTTACATCCAGTGTTGCAAAAATTGGAAAACTCGGCTGATTTCTCGGGGAGAAATCGGATTGACCTCCCTGCCGAGAACTCGTTTTGGAATCGGCCAAAAAATCGGTCAACGACTAAAAATCGGTCAAATATCGGAAAAATCGGTCAAATCTCGAAAAAATCAGTCAAATCTCAGTAAAATCGGTCAAATCTTCGAAAAAACTCGGTAAAATCTCAAAAGTCAACCGCCGATAACTCCCCGAGTTCTCCCTGAGTTCTCGTTTTGGAGACCCTGCCGAGAACTCCCCGAGAACCAATTTCTACAACCTTGCTTATATCTACAAATTAATAATAACCCGACTCTCCGAGGAGTCTCTACCAACTGATCGCACATACAACATAAAAAAAGAAAATTGTGTAACTCACAATTAAAGAGACATAGAACTCATAACATATGTAAGACATTTATTTGTTACAACTTACATCTACTCTATGCATTTTACGCTCAAATTTTTGTTAAAAAAACCCGAATTGAAGACTTTGTAAGATTCGATCAATTTGAGATTAGCTTTTAAGATACAATACAATTATCCCTCAACTAAAGTGTCGTCTTGTTAATTTTATGAGTCATAGTCAATAAATAAAAAATAAACTTTTTATGTACGAAAATTTAATTATTTTTTTTTCAAAAAAATACAGCAGTTGCAAGTTTAATAAAATGCATCGACTCTCTCTTTTTAGAAATTTTTTTATGTCCGACGTAAGTTATGAAAATATTGAAACAATTTGAAGTATCTAAATCGATATGAGTAGATATAATTACTGAATTTCATATTTGTTCAACAATTAAACTTAATTGAATTTGTGTTAATAAAAATTATGATTAATTATTATATATATTTATATATATATATATATATATATATATATATATATATTAATATATTATAATTATAGTACAACATATAACACATAGTATTTATACAACAAATAATACATGTAGAAGATACATAGTATATTTATATTAATTTTATATTATTAATATTAAATTATTAATATATAAATATAAATATAAAAAATAATAATAAGTACATAATATCGTCTTTTCACAAAAAAATAAAAAATAAATAATAGTTATAACTCACAAGCTTAAAGATGAATTGATGAGTCCTGACGTTGAAATCGAGGCAGAAACACGAAAGACAAGTTGAGAATATGTCAGCTACTTTTAAATTTAAATACATATATACCTTTTTAATTTTAAATAAAACTTACTAATAACGAGTCCAAACACATATATATTATTAGGACTATATTTTTAGGCTCTTTTGGATTCGAGCTTTGTGCAATTGCACATTTTGCACTCCCTAACATATATTCGACCCTCGAGCGTATTTAAACATATAGGGGGCAAAAGTGGCACATGATGAAAGTACAGGGTGAAAATATGAAATATTTGTTAAGTTTGCATGGATGGATTCGGGAAGGTTTTAGCAGGTGATCGAAAGCAAAGCCTTACATATAATCAGAATCATGCAATTCACACGTGTCTAGTGGAATGAACAATGGTATTTCCACGAGTCTACACAAGGCCATCGCGTGTCCACTAACGATGAACTATATATGCCAACTTTAACATTTTCGTGAAGATATATATAATAATAATATAATATAATTTTAATTATTTATAATTAACTATTAGTTAAAAAGAGAATGAAATAAATTTTTATTGTAGTGGTCAAATGTGATAGACGATAGTGACGCAGTGTCCTTTTCTAAAAAAATTTATCGTATAAGATAATTTCTGTAATTGGCCTAGTAAAAATGAAAATTTGTTATAATGATTTTAAGTGTAAATTAAAAAAAAAAATGTAATCGGCATCAAGCTAAAAATCGAATTATTATAAGATTTTAAGGGTAAATTTTAATATGTTTATGTAGTATTGGTATAAAGATAATTATTATGGTACATGTCAATATGACAATATGTCATTCATAGGTTACAGACTTACATAACATGCATGAAAAATGGAAAAGAACACAATTAACATCAATAACTAACGTCATGTATTGACTCAATATATTAAACTTGATAATTTTCTTAAAAGATCAAGTAAATGCGTAGCTATTATTGGGATAAGTTATTTTATTTAGAGATAAAGTATATATTCCAAGATTTATGAAATTGTTCTACACATATAAAGACATGTATAACAAAATTTAAAATAGTTTCTCTTGGCAAATTATGTACCTCTTTATCCTTGCACTCAGTGGCGGAATTTGAAATCAAAGATAGATGGGACAGATGCAAAAATTTAATAAATTTTTCATTTTCAGCGGAGGTAACACTAATAAAAACCTTATTTTTTAGTATTTCTTTTTTAGTGTAACAAAATGTAAGACCCTAATCTTCATTGTGCAGCAGGGTATATATGGTACATAGTGTGTGGGTGAAGTTGTGAAATCAAACAGAAGTCAGAAGCTGAGCGGGGCTAGGTGCGCTCAGCGCACACCTAATGGTGCGCGCCGCGCACTGTTCACTGTAGCCGGATCCAGCTCTTTTATTCAGATATTTTGATGGACTTTTTGGTAATTTCACTTGTGGGCGTGATAAAGGCTACCAGATCAGATTGTGAGGAGTCATAACTCCATTTTCAACTACCATATCCATATCACTTTAATTTTAGAGAGAGAGTGTGATTTCTTGAGTGAGAAAGCTAAATCCAAGAGGAAGAAGTTGTTCTCGGACCAAAGTGCGGGTATTAAAGTTGCTCATCTCCTCTCTAGCTCCGTTGTGGTTGTAGTGGTATGTTCTAACTTTAATTTCCTTACTTTGATTTTGTGTAAGGGTTAAGGTTTGGGTAAATGAAGAACATAAAACCCATATTTGGTGATTTTGAGTGTTCTTGGGTAAGATGGAGTCATAAAGACTCAATGGTAACTAACCTAGGGTTTCAAAATGTAAATTGATGTTTATGAGTTCTAATTGGTTAGTTAATCACTAGCACACCTAGTTAAATAGGTAAATGGGTGTTAGATGGGTTAGTAGATAACCCGAAATGGGTGTGTTGACTTTAAATTAGTCAAAGGGCTAATGATTGACCTAATTGAGAAATATGGGTATGAAATACCCTAATTGTGTAATGGTTAGTGTTGTTGGACCTTAATCACTAGCTTTTAAGTGATTAATGTGGTCTTGACACTTAAAGGACGGTTTGGTGAAAATGGGGCATTTAATGCATTTAAGTCATTAAATGCACATTGTAATGACCCGCACTTTTTCGATCGTTCTATACTTATAAGATTAATATTTATATAAATTAAACCTTACCAACATGATAAGCAATCCAAATTGTTGAGACTTATGTTTTCGAAAAGAGTTTTACACAACGTTTGACCGTCTAGTTTGACCGATGATATCACGAACTATACAATATATGATAATTATACGTTTGTGTATATATATGTATATATACATATTTAACATGATCTAAGAATGTTTTAATATCTCATTTTGTATTAATAACAATAAGTTATAAGTATATTTTGAAACTACTAACTTAAGTTTTCAAAACGATAACCATACGTAACGTTATTTGACTTAAATACTTATAACCTATAATGTTTATACATATATCGTATAAGTAATGTATTTAATCACTTTTAAAGACTTAAATACATAAAACAATATAAGTATATTTACAAAAGATAGCTATATTTGAATCCTCGTTCCGTTTTCTCAAAGATTTCTATACGTATACCTAGGGTATATGTACCCGTATCATACGCAGCTTCTAGATGTATTTACTATTGGTATATACCAATAAAAATCTGCTCCTTAGCAGCCTTAAATGATTAAGAAACATGTGGAACCAACCATTTGTCAAGTAGCATGAATTATTTAGCAAGAAAACAAAGTTAGGTATTTTTTTTTCCTTTATAACCTAAAAACGTTTTTATGCATGCACACCATTTCTTCACCCCATTTTCTCATACTTACACTTCCATTTCTCTCTCAAAATACTCTTAACTTCATACTTGATCATCTCTAAGCATTTTCCCCATCATTTAGCTTCAAAAACAACACTTAAACCTCATAAGAAAACCTTACAAAAACACTTCAAGAAATCCTTCCAAGAACACCAACTTACTTCCAATCTTTCATCCACTTCCATCACCCTTTTGGTTCTAGGTTCTTACTCCTCTTTTACAGCAACCTTGTCCAAGGAACTTGAGGTAAAATCTATGTTCATAACCTTATTCGATTCATATATATATAGCTATCTTATTTTGTGGTATAAAAGTTTAACAACAAGAACATAGTTTGAAAGTTTTCAAACTTGTTTGCAAACTAAATAGATCCTTCTAACTTAACTTTTAAAATACTTCAAGACCTGTAATATATCTTAAATATATGCTAATTTAACAAGGTATAACTTGGTTTTTCAAAGAACACCTTAAAAACTGAATTTACGACATCGGAGTGCAACCGGGGGCTGTTTTGGGTTGGATAATTAAAAACCATCTTAAACTTTGAATTGGAGGTTTATTTTCTGGAAAAATGATTTTTACTATAAATATGATAACACATAAAAATTTCATGATTTAACTCAAAGTATAAGTATTTTTAGAAAAATAATCATTTAAGGTTGTTTACATGATGGAAAATGATTAACTTCATAAGTTTCACTAAAGTTTGACCTATGACCTGTGATTTCGAATACAAACTAAGGTATTTACAGTTCATAGTCTTAAATAGGGACTCGATCCAAGGAAGTGGCAAGTTGAATCAACGAAAACGGAGTTGTAACGAAGAAACTATGCCCAAAACGAGATCGGATATCTAAGACTAGTTTAGCTACGAAAATAATTGGAGAAAATTAAATAAAATCACATCTTTCTAAGATAACATGATATTTTATATATATGTACTTATAATTCAATTTTATATGGTTCAGGATCACCCGTAAACAACACGAGAAGATTAATCATAAGATCCCATGTTTGTACGCAACACGTCATTTGACAACACCGGTACTTTATGTACGCAACACGTCATTTGACAACACCGGTACCGTGGGTCAAGATTAATCTCGACCAATACATATACGATGGGGTTTTATTTATTTCATTGCGGGTATATTAAACATCTAAAAATGAACCATTAAAATTGAATTACTAACAACGAACTACTAACTACGGACTAAGGAATTATTAAAAGTATTAAAAGTATAACAAGTATATATATGTGACGTTTGTTTAAAAAGAAAAGGTATTGATATATTATATATGGATAGGTTCGTGATATCAACCGGAGACCAAGTCAAATTATATATATATATCTTCAAGACGAAAGTGAGTATATAGTCCCACTTTTAAACTCTAAATATTTCGGGATGAGAATACATGTATTTTATGTTTTACGTTATGGACACAAGTAACTGAAAATATATTCTACGTTGAGTTGTACCACTGGCATACTTCCCTGTAGCTTGGTAACTAATATTTACAGCGGTATTGTAAACGCGAATCCTGTTGATAGATCTATCGGGCCTGACAACCCCAACCGGACTGGACGACCAGTATTCAACGGTTGCACAGTACTTCGTTTTGTGACTACACTTGGTACGGTGTAGTAAGATTTCATATTAAAGGGAATATGCGACGTGATTAAATGTTAAGTATGGTTACCAAGTGCTCAACCACTTAGAATATTTTTATTAAACTGTTTATATACGAAATCTTGTGGTCTATATATATATATTGCTGCCGGCACTAAACCTATATCTCACCAACTTTATGTTGACCTTTTAAAACATGTCTATTCTCAGGAGATTACTAAAGCTTCCGCTGCATTATGTTGAATTTGAGCAGGATCTTGCGTACGCATATTTGTGTCAAAAATAAAACTGCATATCCAAGAACTTGTGTTGTAAAATATGCTAGAAATCGTGTTGTTATCATCATTTGTAAAGTGTGTAAGTCGAAGATTATCGCTAAACGATAATCATCTTTATTTCGTCCAAAGCTTGTATCAAAAATAAGAATCATGGTTTGTAATGTATAATATATGCAGTTTTTCTTTTAAAAATGTCGCATATAGAGGTCAATACCTCGCAATGAAATCATACGTTATCTAACACGTTCTTACGGTTAAGGACGGGTTATGACATGTGGTATCAGAGCGGTGGTCTTAGCGAACCAGGTTTGCATTAGTGTGTCTAACTGATAAGTCGTTAGGATACATTAGTAAGTCTGGACTTTGACCGGGTCTGATTTAAAAACCATTGCTTATCATTGTTGGTTAAAATTTATATGTAAATATTATGTAGTACTAATGGGTTAGTTGTTGTGTGATAGATGTCGGGCTCAAAACTTGTTATCACATTCAGCGACTCCGAACCAGAATCTTCAGATGGTGTTCCAGTCATTAACCTATCCAATGACGAAAATAATATCTTTGGGGAAGACTCACAAATTCCGGATGAACCGAATATAGAGAACCCGGAAAGTGAACCCGAGGAAGAAATACAGGAAATTACAAAAGAAGAGTTCGAACTAGGAAAGAAACGAAAGGCTAATGAATTAGAAAATTCAAATCCTGAGTTTAATAAGGATGATGTGGCACCAACTCCACTAGACACTACCACCCCTATTCCCGCTATTCCTATTCATTCTATCCCGGCATCCAGTTCCTCAGTCCCACAGCCAAAATATAGGCAGACAGCCAGGATAAGCGTTAAGCGATTCTCTGAACCTAAACGTCCTAGAAAATAGACCAAACGATGCGCTGCCGTATTAAACCATGGGATCATATAATGTTTTGTATAATATTATCAGTGTGGTTTGCTTAATGTTCGATGTAAGATAAGCATATGTAAAAATAGTGAAGTGTGAAATGCAATAATTTTCCATGGTTAAGTATTATTTAGATGGTAGTAATTGATTCTGTACTAAGCTATTAAGTATGGACATTAACGGGTAGGTACTACCCTAGATATAATTATAAAACGCTAATAAGAAGAAAAGGCTTTTATAATAATACCTGGTTCATATTATTAATAAGCTATAATGTACTGTAAATATACACTACATCTATAATATTCCATGTGAATAATTATTTTCTTTTCATTCTTATAGAAGAATATGGCGCGATTGAACCGAATGACGGAACAAGAAATCCAGGAACTCATCAATCAGCGAGTGAACGACAGAATGTTATGGGTCGAGGCTGCAAGAGGTGCTGCAGTTAACCCAAATCCTCGTGTGGGGTGCACTTACAAAACTTTTCAAGCTTGCAAGCCCTCATCATTCAGTGGAACAGAAGGACCGATCGGTTTAACCCGGTGGATAGAAAAGATGGAGACTGTGTTTAAAATCAGTGGTTGTGTTGAAAAGGACATGACCAAGTATGCATCGTGCACTTTACAAGACAGTGCACTCACGTGGTGGAAAAATTATGTGAAGGCTGTAGGAGGAGATGTAGCTTATGATACTCCATGGGAAGAATTCAAAACAATGTTAATCAACGAATATTGTCCAAGGAACGAGGTTAGGAAGTTGGAAGATGAATTACGAAGTCTGAAGGTTATTGGTACTGAAATCACCAACTACAATCAGCGATTCATGGAATTAGTTTTGCTATGTCCTGAATTGGTTCCAACCGAAGAACGGAAAATTGAAATGTACAAAGATGGGTTGCCCAAAAAGGTCAAGGCAAATGTTACAGCATCAAAACCTAAGACAATTCATGAAGCTATAACCATGGCAAACGAGCTAATGGATCAGGTCATCATGGATAAGAAAGTATCCAATACTGATGTGAAGGTATCAGGTAACAAAAGAAAGTGGAATGGAAATTATGATCAAGGTAACCAACAACAATCTTTTAAGAAACAAGAAAACACGCAAGGTGCGGGTAGTGGTTTAAGCTTTGGTTATAAAGGACAAAATCCTTTATGCAACCGATGCCACAAACATCACTCTGGTTACTGTAATGTGGTATGCAACAAATGTAATCGAAAGGGTCATCTTGCTGAAGATTGTAGGGCTCTCGTTATAAATACAAATGGTACCAAGACTCCTGCCACCAATGCAAATAGAACTGCTTTGGCTACCATTACTTGTTATGGGTGTGGAAAACAAGGTCACTATAAGAGCCAGTGCCCGAATCCAGAGAAGAATATCGGACCTGCACGTGGGAGAGCATTTGTTATTAATGCTAGGGAGGCATGTGAAGACCCGGAGCTTGTTACGGGTACGTTTACCATTAATAACTTATCCGCATCTATTATATTTGATACTGGTGCTGATAGAAGTTACGTGTGTAGAGAATTTCACGCTAAATTGAATTGTTCATCATTACCTCTAGATGCTAAGTACATGATTGAGTTAGCTAATGGTAAACTAATTAAAGCCGATAAAATTTGTCGTGATTGTAAAATAAATTTAGCCGGAGAAACGTTTAAAATTGACTTGATACCCGTAGAATTAGGAAGTTTTGACGTAATAGTTGGCATGGACTGGATGTCCAAAATAGGAGCTGAAGTTGTGTGCGCCAAGAAGGCAATTCGCATTCCTCGTAAGGATAAAACGCCAGTAATGATTTATGGAGAGAAGGGTAACTCAAAGCTAAAACTCATTAGTTATTTGAAAGCTCAAAAGTGCTTGAAGAAAGGGTGCTATGCTATCTTAGCACATGTTAATAAAGTCGAAAAGAAAGAAAAAGAGAAGTGCATCAATGACGTGCCTGTGGCAAGAGATTTTCCTGAAGTATTTCCGGAAGAGTTGCCGGGATTACCTCCATTTAGATCTGTAGAATTTCAAATAGATTTAGTACCAGGAGCTGCACCAGTGGCTCGTGCTCCATATAGACTTGCACCGTCCGAGTTAAAAGAACTTCAGAGTCAGTTAAAAGAATTACTGGATCATGGATTCATACGACCAAGTACTTCACCGTGGGGAGCTCCAATTTTATTTGTTAAGAAGAAAGATGGATCTTTTAGGATGTGTATAGACTATCGTGAATTAAATAAGTTAACTATCAAGAATCGGTATCCACTACCGAGAATTGATGACTTATTTGATCAATTGCAAGGATCATGTGTTTATTCGAAAATCGACCTAAGATCGGGTTATCATCAACTACGCGTCAAAGAAGAGGACATTCCGAAAACTGATTTTCGGACACGTTATGGTCATTACGAATTTTTAGTCATGCCGTTTGGATTGACGAATGCGCCAGCTGTATTCATGGACCTCATGAATCGAGTTTGTAGTCCGTATTTAGATAAGTTTGTTATCGTTTTCATTGATGATATTCTTATCTATTCCAAGAGTGAGCAAGAGCATGAAGAGCATTTAAGGTTGATATTAGAGTTGTTGAGAAAAGAACAACTATATGCTAAATTTTCTAAATGTGCTTTCTGGTTGAAAGAAGTGCAATTTCTTGGCCACGTTGTTAGTAGCAAAGGAATTCAGGTTGATCCAGCAAAAACTGAAGCCATTGAAGAATGGGAGACTCCTAAGACACCAACGCAGATACGCCAATTTTTAGGTTTAGCCGGTTATTATAGAAGGTTTATTCAAGATTTTTCCCGAATAGCTAAGCCGTTGACAGCGTTAACGCAAAAAGGGAAGAAATATGAATGGACTTCTGAGCAGGAGAGTGCATTTCAGTTACTAAAAAAGAAGTTGACTACGGCGCCTATTTTATCGTTACCAGAAGGGAACGATGATTTTGAAATATATTGTGACGCTTCGCGACAAGGTTTTGGTTGCGTTCTTATGCAACGGAAGAAAGTTATTGCATACGCATCCCGACAATTAAAGATTCACGAGCGGAATTATACGACGCATGATCTAGAACTGGGAGCAGTCGTGTTTGCATTGAAGATATGGAGACACTACTTGTATGGGGTTAAATGCGCTGTGTTTACTGATCATAAAAGCCTTCAACATATTTTTGATCAGAAACAGCTGAACATGAGACAACGTAGGTGGGTCGAGTTAATAAACGACTATGATTGTGAAATTCGTTATCATCCCGGGAAAGCGAACGTGGTGGCCGACGCTCTAAGCAGAAAGGAACGAGAACCAATTCGAGTACGAGCGATGAACATAAAAATTCGCATGAATCTCAACTCACAAATCAAAGAAGTTCAACGAGAAGCACTTACTAAAGAAAATATAGGAAATGAAAAAATGAAGAAGTATGAGAAGCAACTCGTTATGCGGGAAGATGGAATTCGATATTTTGCAAATCGTATTTGGGTACCGAAGTTGGGTGGATTAAGGAAGTTGATATTAAATGAGGCACATAAGACAAGATACTCGATACATCCTGGAGTTGGAAAGATGTACCAAGATCTTAAGACACATTATTGGTGGCCTAATTTAAAGACAGACGTTGCAACATATGTTGGGGAATGTTTAACTTGGTCCAAAGTCAAAGCTGAACACCAGAAGCCGTCAGGGTTACTTCAACAACCAGAAATCCCAGAATGGAAATGGGATGGTATTACCATGGATTTCATCACGAAGTTACCAAAGACTGCCTGGGGATACGACACCATTTGGGTGATTGTTGATCGTCTCACCAAGTCTGCACACTTCTTGCCTATAAAGGAAACAGATAGAATGGAGAAACTATTACGATTGTATATAAAGGAAGTTGTTTCAAGGCATGGAATACCTATTTCCATTATATCCGATCGTGATAGTGGATTTACATCAAAGTTCTGGCAATCACTACAGGAGGCCCTAGGAACTCGTTTGGATATGAGTACCGCGTATCATCCGCAAACCGACGGGCAGAGTGAAAGAACGATTCAGACTCTTGAAGACATGCTCAGGGCATGTGTGATCGATTTTGGAAACGGATGGGATAAATATCTACCATTAGCAGAATTCTCGTATAATAATAGTTATCATGCGAGCATTAAAGCTGCGCCATTCGAAGCATTGTACGGAAGGAAGTGTAGATCTCCTATTTGTTGGAATGAAGTAGGAGATCGACAATTAACTGGTCCCGAGATCATACACGAAACGACTGAGAAGATAGTACAAATCAAGGAGAGATTGAAAACAGCCCGTAGTGGCCAAAAGAGCTACGCCGATGTTCGAAGGAAACCATTAGAGTTTCAGATCGGTGACATGGTTATGTTAAAGGTGTCACCGTGGAAAGGTGTAATACGCTTCGGAAAAAGGGGTAAACTGAACCCAAGATATGTAGGCCCGTTCAAGATTATCGAACGCATTGGACCGGTAGCTTATCGACTCGAGTTACCACAACAACTCGCCGGAGTACATAATACCTTTCACGTCTCAAACCTTAAGAAGTGTCTTGCAAAGGAAGACCTCACCATTCCTCTTGAAGAAATCCATGTCGACGAGAAACTACAATTCATCGAAGAACCAATCGAAATCATGGATCGTGAAGTTAAACGGCTCAAGCAGAGCAACATACCGATCGTTAAGGTTCGTTGGAATGCTCGAAGGGGTCCCGAGTTTACTTGGGAACGAGAGGATCAAATGAAACAAAAATATCCACACTTGTTTTCCGATGACGCAAAATAGGTACAATTTTAAAATTTCGGGACGAAATTTATTTAACGGGTAGGTACTGTAATGACCCGCACTTTTTCGATCGTTCTATACTTATAAGATTAATATTTATATAAATTAAACCTTACCAACATGATAAGCAATCCAAATTGTTGAGACTTATGTTTTCGAAAAGAGTTTTACACAACGTTTGACCGTCTAGTTTGACCGATGATATCACGAACTATACAATATATGATAATTATACGTTTGTGTATATATATGTATATATACATATTTAACATGATCTAAGAATGTTTTAATATCTCATTTTGTATTAATAACAATAAGTTATAAGTATATTTTGAAACTACTAACTTAAGTTTTCAAAACGATAACCATACGTAACGTTATTTGACTTAAATACTTATAACCTATAATGTTTATACATATATCGTATAAGTAATGTATTTAATCACTTTTAAAGACTTAAATACATAAAACAATATAAGTATATTTACAAAAGATAGCTATATTTGAATCCTCGTTCCGTTTTCTCAAAGATTTCTATACGTATACCTAGGGTATATGTACCCGTATCATACGCAGCTTCTAGATGTATTTACTATTGGTATATACCAATAAAAATCTGCTCCTTAGCAGCCTTAAATGATTAAGAAACATGTGGAACCAACCATTTGTCAAGTAGCATGAATTATTTAGCAAGAAAACAAAGTTAGGTATTTTTTTTTCCTTTATAACCTAAAAACGTTTTTATGCATGCACACCATTTCTTCACCCCATTTTCTCATACTTACACTTCCATTTCTCTCTCAAAATACTCTTAACTTCATACTTGATCATCTCTAAGCATTTTCCCCATCATTTAGCTTCAAAAACAACACTTAAACCTCATAAGAAAACCTTACAAAAACACTTCAAGAAATCCTTCCAAGAACACCAACTTACTTCCAATCTTTCATCCACTTCCATCACCCTTTTGGTTCTAGGTTCTTACTCCTCTTTTACAGCAACCTTGTCCAAGGAACTTGAGGTAAAATCTATGTTCATAACCTTATTCGATTCATATATATATAGCTATCTTATTTTGTGGTATAAAAGTTTAACAACAAGAACATAGTTTGAAAGTTTTCAAACTTGTTTGCAAACTAAATAGATCCTTCTAACTTAACTTTTAAAATACTTCAAGACCTGTAATATATCTTAAATATATGCTAATTTAACAAGGTATAACTTGGTTTTTCAAAGAACACCTTAAAAACTGAATTTACGACATCGGAGTGCAACCGGGGGCTGTTTTGGGTTGGATAATTAAAAACCATCTTAAACTTTGAATTGGAGGTTTATTTTCTGGAAAAATGATTTTTACTATAAATATGATAACACATAAAAATTTCATGATTTAACTCAAAGTATAAGTATTTTTAGAAAAATAATCATTTAAGGTTGTTTACATGATGGAAAATGATTAACTTCATAAGTTTCACTAAAGTTTGACCTATGACCTGTGATTTCGAATACAAACTAAGGTATTTACAGTTCATAGTCTTAAAGAGGGACTCGATCCAAGGAAGTGGCAAGTTGAATCAACGAAAACGGAGTTGTAACGAAGAAACTATGACCAAAACGAGATCGGATATCTAAGACTAGTTTAGCTACGAAAATAATTGGAGAAAATTAAATAAAATCACATCTTTCTAAGATAACATGATATTTTATATATATGTACTTATAATTCAATTTTATATGGTTCAGGATCACCCGTAAACAACACGAGAAGATTAATCATAAGATCCCATGTTTGTACGCAACACGTCATTTGACAACACCGGTACTTTATGTACGCAACACGTCATTTGACAACACCGGTACCGTGGGTCAAGATTAATCTCGACCAATACATATACGATGGGGTTTTATTTATTTCATTGCGGGTATATTAAACATCTAAAAATGAACCATTAAAATTGAATTACTAACAACGAACTACTAACTACGGACTAAGGAATTATTAAAAGTATTAAAAGTATAACAAGTATATATATGTGACGTTTGTTTAAAAAGAAAAGGTATTGATATATTATATATGGATAGGTTCGTGATATCAACCGGAGACCAAGTCAAATTATATATATATATCTTCAAGACGAAAGTGAGTATATAGTCCCACTTTTAAACTCTAAATATTTCGGGATGAGAATACATGTATTTTATGTTTTACGTTATGGACACAAGTAACTGAAAATATATTCTACGTTGAGTTGTACCACTGGCATACTTCCCTGTAGCTTGGTAACTAATATTTACAGCGATATTGTAAACGCGAATCCTGTTGATAGATCTATCGGGCCTGACAACCCCAACCGGACTGGACGACCAGTATTCAACGGTTGCACAGTACTTCGTTTTGTGACTACACTTGGTACGGTGTAGTAAGATTTCATATTAAAGGGAATATGCGACGTGATTAAATGTTAAGTATGGTTACCAAGTGCTCAACCACTTAGAATATTTTTATTAAACTGTTTATATACGAAATCTTGTGGTCTATATATATATATTGCTGCCGGCACTAAACCTATATCTCACCAACTTTATGTTGACCTTTTAAAACATGTCTATTCTCAGGAGATTACTAAAGCTTCCGCTGCATTATGTTGAATTTGAGCAGGATCTTGCGTACGCATATTTGTGTCAAAAATAAAACTGCATATCCAAGAACTTGTGTTGTAAAATATGCTAGAAATCGTGTTGTTATCATCATTTGTAAAGTGTGTAAGTCGAAGATTATCGCTAAACGATAATCATCTTTATTTCGTCCAAAGCTTGTATCAAAAATAAGAATCATGGTTTGTAATGTATAATATATGCAGTTTTTCTTTTAAAAATGTCGCATATAGAGGTCAATACCTTGCAATGAAATCATACGTTATCTAACACGTTCTTACGGTTAAGGACGGGTTATGACATGTGGTATCAGAGCGGTGGTCTTAGCGAACCAGGTTTGCATTAGTGTGTCTAACTGATAAGTCGTTAGGATACATTAGTAAGTCTGGACTTTGACCGGGTCTGATTTAAAAACCATTGCTTATCATTGTTGGTTAAAATTTATATGTAAATATTATGTAGTACTAATGGGTTAGTTGTTGTGTGATAGATGTCGGGCTCAAAACTTGTTATCACATTCAGCGACTCCGAACCAGAATCTTCAGATGGTGTTCCAGTCATTAACCTATCCAATGACGAAAATAATATCTTTGGGGAAGACTCACAAATTCCGGATGAACCGAATATAGAGAACCCGAAAAGTGAACCCGAGGAAGAAATACAGGAAATTACAAAAGAAGAGTTCGAACTAGGAAAGAAACGAAAGGCTAATGAATTAGAAAATTCAAATCCTGAGTTTAATAAGGATGATGTGGCACCAACTCCACTAGACACTACCACCCCTATTCCCGCTATTCCTATTCATTCTATCCCGGCATCCAGTTCCTCAGTCCCACAGCCAAAATATAGGCAGACAGCCAGGATAAGCGTTAAGCGATTCTCTGAACCTAAACGTCCTAGAAAATAGACCAAACGATGCGCTGCCGTATTAAACCATGGGATCATATAATGTTTTGTATAATATTATCAGTGTGGTTTGCTTAATGTTCGATGTAAGATAAGCATATGTAAAAATAGTGAAGTGTGAAATGCAATAATTTTCCATGGTTAAGTATTATTTAGATGGTAGTAATTGATTCTGTACTAAGCTATTAAGTATGGACATTAACGGGTAGGTACTACCCTAGATATAATTATAAAATGCTAATAAGAAGAAAAGGCTTTTATAATAATACCTGGTTCATATTATTAATAAGCTATAATGTACTGTAAATATACACTACATCTATAATATTCCATGTGAATAATTATTTTCTTTTCATTCTTATAGAAGAATATGGCGCGATTGAACCGAATGACGGAACAAGAAATCCAGGAACTCATCAATCAGCGAGTGAACAACAGAATGTTATGGGTCGAGGCTGCAAGAGGTGCTGCAGTTAACCCAAATCCTCGTGTGGGGTGCACTTACAAAACTTTTCAAGCTTGCAAGCCCTCATCATTCAGTGGAACAGAAGGACCGATCGGTTTAACCCGGTGGATAGAAAAGATGGAGACTGTGTTTAAAATCAGTGGTTGTGTTGAAAAGGACATGACCAAGTATGCATCGTGCACTTTACAAGATAGTGCACTCACGTGGTGGAAAAATTATGTGAAGGCTGTAGGAGGAGATGTAGCTTATGATACTCCATGGGAAGAATTCAAAACAATGTTAATCAACGAATATTGTCCAAGGAACGAGGTTAGGAAGTTGGAAGATGAATTACGAAGTCTGAAGGTTATTGGTACTGAAATCACCAACTACAATCAGCGATTCATGGAATTAGTTTTGCTATGTCCTGAATTGGTTCCAACCGAAGAACGGAAAATTGAAATGTACAAAGATGGGTTGCCCAAAAAGGTCAAGGCAAATGTTACAGCATCAAAACCTAAGACAATTCATGAAGCTATAACCATGGCAAACGAGCTAATGGATCAGGTCATCATGGATAAGAAAGTATCCAATACTGATGTGAAGGTATCAGGTAACAAAAGAAAGTGGAATGGAAATTATGATCGAGGTAACCAACAACAATCTTTTAAGAAACAAGAAAACACGCAAGGTGCGGGTAGTGGTTTAAGCTTTGGTTATAAAGGACAAAATCCTTTATGCAACCGATGCCACAAACATCACTCTGGTTACTGTAATGTGGTATGCAACAAATGTAATCGAAAGGGTCATCTTGCTGAAGATTGTAGGGCTCTCGTTATAAATACAAATGGTACCAAGACTCCTGCCACCAATGCAAATAGAACTGCTTTGGCTACCGTTACTTGTTATGGGTGTGGAAAACAAGGTCACTATAAGAGCCAGTGCCCGAATCCAGAGAAGAATATCGGACCTGCACGTGGGAGAGCATTTGTTATTAATGCTAGGGAGGCATGTGAAGACCCGGAGCTTGTTACGGGTACGTTTACCATTAATAACTTATCCGCATCTATTATATTTGATACTGGTGCTGATAGAAGTTACGTGTGTAGAGACTTTCACGCTAAATTGAATTGTTCATCATTACCTCTAGATGCTAAGTACATGATTGAGTTAGCTAATGGTAAACTAATTAAAGCCGATAAAATTTGTCGTGATTGTAAAATAAATTTAGCCGGAGAAACGTTTAAAATTGACTTGATACCCGTAGAATTAGGAAGTTTTGACGTAATAGTTGGCATGGACTGGATGTCCAAAATAGGAGCTGAAGTTGTGTGCGCCAAGAAGGCAATTCGCATTCCTCGTAAGGATAAAACGCCAGTAATGATTTATGGAGAGAAGGGTAACTCAAAGCTAAAACTCATTAGTTATTTGAAAGCTCAAAAGTGCTTGAAGAAAGGGTGCTATGCTATCTTAGCACATGTTAATAAAGTCGAAAAGAAAGAAAAAGAGAAGTGCATCAATGACGTGCCTGTGGCAAGAGATTTTCCTGAAGTATTTCCGGAAGAGTTGCCGGGATTACCTCCATTTAGATCTGTAGAATTTCAAATAGATTTAGTACCAGGAGCTGCACCAGTGGCTCATGCTCCATATAGACTTGCACCGTCCGAGTTAAAAGAACTTCAGAGTCAGTTAAAAGAATTACTGGATCATGGATTCATACGACCAAGTACTTCACCGTGGGGAGCTCCAATTTTATTTGTTAAGAAGAAAGATGGATCTTTTAGGATGTGTATAGACTATCGTGAATTAAATAAGTTAACTATCAAGAATCGGTATCCACTACCGAGAATTGATGACTTATTTGATCAATTGCAAGGATCATGTGTTTATTCGAAAATCGACCTAAGATCGGGTTATCATCAACTACGCGTCAAAGAAGAGGACATTCCGAAAACTGCTTTTCGGACACGTTATGGTCATTACGAATTTTTAGTCATGCCGTTTGGATTGACGAATGCGCCAGCTGTATTCATGGACCTCATGAATCGAGTTTGTAGTCCGTATTTAGATAAGTTTGTTATCGTTTTCATTGATGATATTCTTATCTATTCCAAGAGTGAGCAAGAGCATGAAGAGCATTTAAGGTTGATATTAGAGTTGTTGAGAAAAGAACAACTATATGCTAAATTTTCTAAATGTGCTTTCTGGTTGAAAGAAGTGCAATTTCTTGGCCACGTTGTTAGTAGCAAAGGAATTCAGGTTGATCCAGCAAAAACTGAAGCCATTGAAAAATGGGAGACTCCTAAGACACCAACGCAGATACGCCAATTTTTGGGTTTAGCCGGTTATTATAGAAGGTTTATTCAAGATTTTTCCCGAATAGCTAAGCCGTTGACAGCGTTAACGCAAAAAGGGAAGAAATATGAATGGACTTCTGAGTAGGAGAGTGCATTTCAGTTACTAAAAAAGAAGTTGACTACGGCGCCTATTTTATCGTTACCAGAAGGGAACGATGATTTTGAAATATATTGTGACGCTTCGCGACAAGGTTTTGGTTGCGTTCTTATGCAACGGAAGAAAGTTATTGCATACGCATCCCGACAATTAAAGATTCGCGAGCGGAATTATACGACGCATGATCTAGAACTGGGAGCAGTCGTGTTTGCATTGAAGATATGGAGACACTACTTGTATGGGGTTAAATGCACTGTGTTTACTGATCATAAAAGCCTTCAACATATTTTTGATCAGAAACAGCTGAACATGAGACAACGTAGGTGGGTCGAGTTAATAAACGACTATGATTGTGAAATTCGTTATCATCCCGGGAAAGCGAACGTGGTGGCCGACGCTCTAAGCAGAAAGGAACGAGAACCAATTCGAGTACGAGCGATGAACATAAAAATTCGCATGAATCTCAACTCACAAATCAAAGAAGTTCAACGAGAAGCACTTACTAAAGAAAATATAGGAAATGAAATAATGAAGAAGTATGAGAAGCAACTCGTTATGCGGGAAGATGGAATTCGATATTTTGCAAATCGTATTTGGGTACCGAAGTTGGGTGGATTAAGGAAGTTGATATTAAATGAGGCACATAAGACAAGATACTCGATACATCCTGGAGTTGGAAAGATGTACCAAGATCTTAAGACACATTATTGGTGGCCTAATTTAAAGACAGACGTTGCAACATATGTTGGGGAATGTTTAACTTGGTCCAAAGTCAAAGCTGAACACCAGAAGCCGTCAGGGTTACTTCAACAACCAGAAATCCCAGAATGGAAATGGGATGGTATTACCATGGATTTCATCACGAAGTTACCAAAGACTGCCTGGGGATACGACACCATTTGGGTGATTGTTGATCGTCTCACCAAGTCTGCACACTTCTTGCCTATAAAGGAAACAGATAGAATGGAGAAACTATTACGATTGTATATAAAGGAAGTTGTTTCAAGGCATGGAATACCTATTTCCATTATATCCGATCGTGATAGTAGATTTACATCAAAGTTCTGGCAATCACTACAGGAGGCCCTAGGAACTCGTTTGGATATGAGTACCGCGTATCATCCGCAAACCGACGGGCAGAGTGAAAGAACGATTCAGACTCTTGAAGACATGCTCAGGGCATGTGTGATCGATTTTGGAAACGGATGGGATAAATATCTACCATTAGCAGAATTCTCGTATAATAATAGTTATCATGCGAGCATTAAAGCTGCGCCATTCGAAGCATTGTACGGAAGGAAGTGTAGATCTCCTATTTGTTGGAATGAAGTAGGAGATCGACAATTAACTGGTCCCGAGATCATACACGAAACGACTGAGAAGATAGTACAAATCAAGGAGAGATTGAAAACAGCCCGTAGTCGCCAAAAGAGCTACGCCGATGTTCGAAGGAAACCATTAGAGTTTCAGATCGGTGACATGGTTATGTTAAAGGTGTCACCGTGGAAAGGTGTAATACGCTTCGGAAAAAGGGGTAAACTGAACCCAAGATATGTAGGCCCGTTCAAGATTATCGAACGCATTGGACCGGTAGCTTATCGACTCGAGTTACCACAACAACTCGCCGGAGTACATAATACCTTTCACGTCTCAAACCTTAAGAAGTGTCTTGCAAAGGAAGACCTCACCATTCCTCTTGAAGAAATCCATGTCGACGAGAAACTACAATTCATCGAAGAACCAATCGAAATCATGGATCGTGAAGTTAAACGGCTCAAGCAGAGCAACATACCGATCGTTAAGGTTCGTTGGAATGCTCGAAGGGGTCCCGAGTTTACTTGGGAACGAGAGGATCAAATGAAACAAAAATATCCACACTTGTTTTCCGATGACGCAAAATAGGTACAATTTTAAAATTTCGGGACGAAATTTATTTAACGGGTAGGTACTGTAATGACCCGCACTTTTTCGATCGTTCTATACTTATAAGATTAATATTTATATAAATTAAACCTTACCAACATGATAAGCAATCCAAATTGTTGAGACTTATGTTTTCGAAAAGAGTTTTACACAACGTTTGACCGTCTAGTTTGACCGATGATATCACGAACTATACAATATATGATAATTATACGTTTGTGTATATATATGTATATATACATATTTAACATGATCTAAGAATGTTTTAATATCTCATTTTGTATTAATAACAATAAGTTATAAGTATATTTTGAAACTACTAACTTAAGTTTTCAAAACGATAACCATACGTAACGTTATTTGACTTAAATACTTATAACCTATAATGTTTATACATATATCGTATAAGTAATGTATTTAATCACTTTTAAAGACTTAAATACATAAAACAATATAAGTATATTTACAAAAGATAGCTATATTTGAATCCTCGTTCCGTTTTCTCAAAGATTTCTATACGTATACCTAGGGTATATGTACCCGTATCATACGCAGCTTCTAGATGTATTTACTATTGGTATATACCAATAAAAATCTGCTCCTTAGCAGCCTTAAATTATTAAGAAACATGTGGAACCAACCATTTGTCAAGTAGCATGAATTATTTAGCAAGAAAACAAAGTTAGGTATTTTTTTTTCCTTTATAACCTAAAAACGTTTTTATGCATGCACACCATTTCTTCACCCCATTTTCTCATACTTACACTTCCATTTCTCTCTCAAAATACTCTTAACTTCATACTTGATCATCTCTAAGCATTTTCCCCATCATTTAGCTTCAAAAACAACACTTAAACCTCATAAGAAAACCTTACAAAAACACTTCAAGAAATCCTTCCAAGAACACCAACTTACTTCCAATCTTTCATCCACTTCCATCACCCTTTTGGTTCTAGGTTCTTACTCCTCTTTTACAGCAACCTTGTCCAAGGAACTTGAGGTAAAATCTATGTTCATAACCTTATTCGATTCATATATATATAGCTATCTTATTTTGTGGTATAAAAGTTTAACAACAAGAACATAGTTTGAAAGTTTTCAAACTTGTTTGCAAACTAAATAGATCCTTCTAACTTAACTTTTAAAATACTTCAAGACCTGTAATATATCTTAAATATATGCTAATTTAACAAGGTATAACTTGGTTTTTCAAAGAACACCTTAAAAACTGAATTTACGACATCGGAGTGCAACCGGGGGCTGTTTTGGGTTGGATAATTAAAAACCATCTTAAACTTTGAATTGGAGGTTTATTTTCTGGAAAAATGATTTTTACTATAAATATGATAACACATAAAAATTTCATGATTTAACTCAAAGTATAAGTATTTTTAGAAAAATAATCATTTAAGGTTGTTTACATGATGGAAAATGATTAACTTCATAAGTTTCACTAAAGTTTGACCTATGACCTGTGATTTCGAATACAAACTAAGGTATTTACAGTTCATAGTCTTAAAGAGGGACTCGATCCAAGGAAGTGGCAAGTTGAATCAACGAAAACGGAGTTGTAACGAAGAAACTATGACCAAAACGAGATCGGATATCTAAGACTAGTTTAGCTACGAAAATAATTGGAGAAAATTAAATAAAATCACATCTTTCTAAGATAACATGATATTTTATATATATGTACTTATAATTCAATTTTATATGGTTCAGGATCACCCGTAAACAACACGAGAAGATTAATCATAAGATCCCATGTTTGTACGCAACACGTCATTTGACAACACCGGTACTTTATGTACGCAACACGTCATTTGACAACACCGGTACCGTGGGTCAAGATTAATCTCGACCAATACATATACGATGGGGTTTTATTTATTTCATTGCGGGTATATTAAACATCTAAAAATGAACCATTAAAATTGAATTACTAACAACGAACTACTAACTACGGACTAAGGAATTATTAAAAGTATTAAAAGTATAACAAGTATATATATGTGACGTTTGTTTAAAAAGAAAAGGTATTGATATATTATATATGGATAGGTTCGTGATATCAACCGGAGACCAAGTCAAATTATATATATATATCTTCAAGACGAAAGTGAGTATATAGTCCCACTTTTAAACTCTAAATATTTCGGGATGAGAATACATGTATTTTATGTTTTACGTTATGGACACAAGTAACTGAAAATATATTCTACGTTGAGTTGTACCACTGGCATACTTCCCTGTAGCTTGGTAACTAATATTTACAGCGGTATTGTAAACGTGAATCCTGTTGATAGATCTATCGGGCCTGACAACCCCAACCGGACTGGACGACCAGTATTCAACGGTTGCACAGTACTTCGTTTTGTGACTACACTTGGTACGGTGTAGTAAGATTTCATATTAAAGGGAATATGCGACGTGATTAAATGTTAAGTATGGTTACCAAGTGCTCAACCACTTAGAATATTTTTATTAAACTGTTTATATACGAAATCTTGTGGTCTATATATATATATATTGCTGCCGGCACTAAACCTATATCTCACCAACTTTATGTTGACCTTTTAAAACATGTCTATTCTCAGGAGATTACTAAAGCTTCCGCTGCATTATGTTGAATTTGAGCAGGATCTTGCGTACGCATATTTGTGTCAAAAATAAAACTGCATATCCAAGAACTTGTGTTGTAAAATATGCTAGAAATCGTGTTGTTATCATCATTTGTAAAGTGTGTAAGTCGAAGATTATCGCTAAACGATAATCATCTTTATTTCGTCCAAAGCTTGTATCAAAAATAAGAATCATGGTTTGTAATGTATAATATATGCAGTTTTTCTTTTAAAAATGTCGCATATAGAGGTCAATACCTCGCAATGAAATCATATGTTATCTAACACGTTCTTACGGTTAAGGACGGGTTATGACACACATAAGTGAAATTGTTGGTATTTAGTCCAACTAGTTATGTGGGTTGATTGAAGTACTTATTATATTAGGTACTTTGCTTTGAAGCTTGCGGAAGTATAAAACCGTCACCAAATCGTTAAAGGTGAGTGGAATGATTATATGCATATGTATGTAATGTATTTATTTGTATGCTATGGTATGAACCAAAGAGCCGGTAGTGCCATAGTATGTGCAAGCGTGCTATGATGTGAACCAAAGAGCCGGTAGCGTCATAGTACGTGTGTTATAGTGTGAACCAAAGAGCCGGTAGCGATATAGCACGATTTGTTAGGGTGTGAACCAAAGAGCCGGTAGCACCTTAGCGTTGTTAGAAGTGTGAACCAAAGAGCCTGTAGCACTCTAGCGTGAGTATGACTCGAGTTGTGATGTGAACCAAAGAGCAGGTAGCATCATGACAAATGCGTATGGTGTGAACCAAAGAGCCGGTAGCACCATGACGCGAGAATGGTTAACCATGGTTGTGTATTGTTTTGTAGCATATTATATTATGTCGATTATATGTTATTGATTACGCTAGTAGCGGTTTGTTGGAGATTATTAGCTTTGTACTTGAGATGATATGCTAATTGTATTGCTAGCGTGTATGCGGTATATGTGTAAGTGATTGCAAGTAGGTATATTATATATATATGGGTATAATTATTGCATTCACTAAGCTTTGCTTACCCTCTAGTTGTTTATCTTTTTATAGGCTCCGGCGTTGACAAGTGTAAGGGCCTTCGATTGGATTAGAGATCCCGCTTGTTGTTTAGGGGACGCTTTTGGGATGTGATAGCTTTTGGAGTTTGACCGAGATTTGGGTAGTTTAACCCCAAACACCATGCTCATAGTGTCGTTTGGAATTTAAACTAGTGTGGTCGAAACTCGAACTTTTGTATGAAACTCGTAAAACGGCCGATGTGGGCCCCGTTTTGTAAAACTCATTTTATGTTTGAATCGTATGAGTTTTCCATATTAGAACATGTTATGAAAAGCGTTTCGTCTAATTATGTCGGGAAGTGGGAGATCTTTAATTAAAATTTGACGATTTTGGACAGAAGCTGTTGGGGTCCTGTGCGCGCCGCGCACCCCAAGGGGTGTGCGTGGCGCACTCTACTGTAAAAAAAATAAAAAATTCTTTTGCTTCGCGTATTCGGTTGGTTATTGGTTTGGGTCGTTACAAGTGGTACCAGAGCATGGTCTAAGGGATTTAGGCGACTTGAGATAGGTGCCTAGACTTATATTTATTTGTGTATGCGCTTTTTGCTGGACTTGTAGGAGACGGGTCGGATCGGGAGTTGATTAGTGCTTAGGTTTATGTGAACTAACCTTGCGCTAATTGTTTTGTGTTGTGTTAGCAATCATCAAGCGAGATAGACGTTGTACTAGCAAGTTAATGCGACGTGCTCGCGTAACAATGATTAGCTACCATTGTTACGGGTTCAAATTGTGTCAAACAACCGATGTACGACGATTGTTGAGCAAGATGGGGGTAGTGTGGTGTATATGTATATACATATGTGTTAAGTTTTCTCGTTCGTTGCTTAACCTTTTTCGTTTTATAGTATGAAGACGAGAAACGGACCCGAGACCAATGAAGGGGGTTCGAGCGAGGATGTTGAGTTTACGGCCAAGGTTGAGGCCATTATCCAAAGGCGTCATGAGGCCTTCTTAGAGGATGTTAAGAAGATGTTCTTGGATTCAATTGACGAACAAGTAGTCAATCTAGTCAAGGAACAAGTTAAGATTGTTCTTAAAGAGGATAACGCGGGAAGACGAGACTTCCACTATAAAAACTTCAAAGATGCTCAACCTCCCACATTTGAAGGTGAACGAGACCCACTCAAAAGTGCTCGATGGATCTCCGATATGGAGGGGGCTTTCCGTACTAGTGAGTGCCCTCTCGATAAAAAGACGAGGTTTGGTAGTAGCATGATGAGGGGTGATGCCAAGTTGTGGTGGGACGCGAAAATCCGACTTTATGGCGAAGAACAAAGTATGAGTTTGACGTGAGACGAGTTTAAAGAAGAATTTTTCAAGGAGTACCGAACTTCGGCCGATCTTTCAAAGCTTAAAGACGAGTTACGTACTTTAAGGCAAGGGTCAATGGATTTGAACACTCTCAAGTCCACTTTCTTATCAAAGACCCAATTTTGCCCGGAGTATGACGGGAACGATCACATGTTGAAAGAAGATTTCTATCGAACCTTGAATGATAACTATCAAGAAAGGATTAGTAGGAATTCGGCGAAGACTTTTGATGAGCTATTTGATATCGCTAAGGGTTTTGAGTCGCTTGCTCCAAGAAAGAGTGACTTCTCCTTTGGCAAACGAAAATTTAAAGCAACTAGCCACTCGAACAAGAAGAACAAGAGTGTGATCGAGAGCGTCGGTAGTGCGAAAAAGGGGGCTTCTAAGAGTTTTGGGCCCACGTGCTACAATTATGGTCGACAAGGGCACTTGGCCCGTGATTGTACGAACTCATCTTCCAAAAAAATCGTTTGTTTTAATTGTAACAAAGAGGGGCACAAGAGGCCGGAGTGTCCCGAATTGCGCAACGATAATGTTAAGCGACTAGAGAAGGCGGCGGGTACGGCTAGGGGTCGAAATTATTTAATGACCAATGAGGAGGCCAAGTAATCTAGCGAAGTTGTCTCAGGTACTTTCATGGTTAATTCCAATCCGGCAAGGAAACTCTTTGATAGTGGTGCAAACTTGTCGTTTGTGTCACCAAATTTGTGCCTAAACTTAATAAACCGTTAGCTAAGTTAAGTCGTCCAGTAGAAGTTGAAATAGCGGATGGCAAGACGGTGTTAGTGGTTGATGTGTGTAAAAATTGTAATGTTGTGTTTGGTGTCGAAAACTTTAAAATCGATCTCATCCTGATGACTTTGGGTGATTTTGATATCGTTGTTGGTATGGATTGACTCGATCATAATAGAGCCGATAGTGCATGCCATGAAAAATCTATTCGAGTGAAGACCCCTAGTGGGGGAGAGTTAATTATTCATGGCGATAAATGAAGAAGACTTGTGCCGATATGCACTTTTGCACGGGCACGTCGTTTTCTTGTTGGTGGTGGCATGGCTTTTCTTGCCCATGTTGTTGATACTCGAGATGAGCCACCATCCATTCGTGAAATTCCGGTGGTGAATGAATTTGAAGACGTTTTTCCGAATGAGTTACCGGGTGTTCCGGCGGAAAGACAAGTTGAATTTCGCATTGAGTTGGTTCCGGGGGCTACCCCCATTGCTAAAACTCCTTATCGTTTAGCGCCGACGAAAATGCAAGAGTTGTTAAATCAAACCCAAGAGCTACTTGAAAAGGGTTTTATCCGACCGAGTCCTTCGCCATGGGGCGCTCCGGTTTTATTCGTGAAGAAGAAGGATGGTAGTATGCGGATGTGCATCGATTATCGGGAGTTGAACAAAGTGACGATCAAGAATCATTATCCATTGCCTGGGATTGACGATTTGTTCGACCAACTCCTAGGTGCAACGTATTTCTCTAAAATCGACCTACGGTCCGGCTATCACCAAATGCGGGTCCGTGAGGAAGATATCGAGAAAACAGCTTTTCGAACGCGTTATGGGCATTTTGAATTCGTAGTTTTTCCTTTTGGTCTTACGAATGCACCGGCGGCATTCATGGATCTTATGAACCGAGTGTGTCAACCTATGTTGGACAAGTCGGTAATTGTGTTCATCGACGACATACTTGTCTATTCGAAGAGTATGAAGGAACATGAATGTAGTGACCCGAACTTTTCCATGTTTATATATATATTAAATGAAATTGTTATTTACATGATTAAGTGTTTCCAACATGTTAAGCAATCAAACTTGTTAAGACTTGATTAATTGAAATAGGTTTCATATAGACAATTGACCACCCAAGTTGACCGGTGATTCACGAACGTTAAAACTTGTAAAAACTATACGATGACATATATATGGTTATATATATAGTTAACATGATTTTATTATAAGTATGTATCTCATTAGGTATTTTAACAATGAGTTATATACATAAAAATGAGACTATTAATTTAAGAAACTCGAAAACGATATATATAACGATTATCGTTATAACAACGTCTTACTAGCTACATATGAATCATATTAAGATATTGATACACTTGGTTAATTATGTTAAATGATAAGTAAATATATTATTAAGTGTATTAACAATGAAATACATATGTAAAAATAAGACTACTAACTTAATGATTTCGAAACGAGACATATATGTAACGATTATCGTTGTAACGACATTTAACTGTATATATATCATACTAAGATATATTATATACCATAATATAACAATTTAACATCTCATTTGTTATAATAAACAATGGGTTAACAACATTCAACAAGATCGTTAACCTAAAGGTTTCAAAACAACATTTACATGTAACGACTAACGATGACTTAACGACTCAGTTAAAATGTATATACATGTAGTGTTTTAATATGTATTCATACACTTTTGAAAGACTTCAAGACACTTATCAAAATACTTCTACTTAACAAAAATTCTTACAATTACATCCTCGTTCAGTTTCATCAACAATTCTACTCGTATGCACCCGTATTCGTACTCGTACAATACACAGCTTTTAGATGTATGTACTATTGGTATATACACTCCAATGATCAGCTCTTAGCAGCCCATGTGAGTCACCTAACACATGTGGGAACCATCATTTGGCAACTAGCATGAAATATCTCATAAAATTACAAAAATATGAGTAATCATTCATGACTTATTTACATGAAAACAAAATTACATATCCTTTATATCTAATCCATACACCAACGACCAAAAACACCTACAAACACTTTAATTCTTCAATTTTCTTCATCTAATTGATCTCTCTCAAGTTCTATCTTCAAGTTCTAAGTGTTCTTCATAAATTCCAAAAGTTCTAGTTTCATAAAATCAAGAATACTTCCAAGATTGCAAGTTTACTTCCAAGTTTTCTAAATCCATTCCAAGTAATCATCCAAGATCAAGAAACCTTTGTTACTTACAGTAGGTTATCTTTCTAATACAAGGTAATAATCATATTCAAACTTTAATTCAATTTCTATAACTATAACAATCTTATTTCGAGTAGAAATCTTACTTGAAATTGTTTTCGTGTCATGATTATGCTTCAAGAACTTTCAAGCCATCCAATGATCCTTTGAAGCTAGATCTATTTTTCACATTTCCAGTAGGTTTATCCAAGGAACTTGAGGTTCGTGAATCAACCAGTGGCCAAGTCTTACTTCCCGACGAAGTAAAAATCTGTGAAAGTGAGTTATAGTCCCACTTTTAAAATCTAATATTTTTGGGATGAGAATACATGCAGGTTTTATAAATGATTTACAAAATAGACACAAGTACGTGAAACTACATTCTATGGTTGAATTATCGAAATCGAATATGCCCCTTTTTATTAAGTCTGGTAATCTAAGAATTAGGGAACAGACACCCTAATTGACGCGAATCCTAAAGATAGATCTATTGGGCCTAACAAACCCCATCCAAAGTACCGGATGATTTAGTACTTCGAAATTTATATCATATTCGAAGGGTGTCCCGGAATGATGGGGATATTCTTATATATGCATCTTGTTAATGTCGGTTACCAGGTGTTCACCATATGAATGATTTTTATCTCTATGTATGGGATGTGTATTGAAATATGAAATCTTGTGGTCTATTGTTACGATTTGATATATATAGGTTAAACCTATAACTCACTAACATTTTTGTTGACGTTTAAAGCATGTTTATTCTCAGGTGAATACTAAGAGCTTCCGCTGTTGCATACTAAAATAAGGACAAGATTTGGAGTCCATGTTTGTATGATATTGTGTAAAAACTGCATTGAAGAAACTGATTTCGATGTAACATATTTGTATTGTAAACCATTATGTAATGGTCGTGTGTAAACAAGATATTTTAGATTATCATTATTTGATAATCTACGTAAAGCTTTTTAAACCTTTATTTATGAAATAAAGGTTATGGTTTGTTTTAAAAATGAATGCAGTCTTTGAAAAACGTCTCATATAGAGGTCAAAACCTCGCAACGAAATCAATTAATATGGAACGTTTTTAATCAATAAGAACGGGACATTTCAATGAACATCATTTGCGGAGTGTGTTAAAGACGTTGCGAAAGGAGAAGTTGTATGCTAAATTCTCCAAATGTGAATTTTGTCTAAGGGAAGTTCAATTCCTTGGCCATATCGTGAACGAAAATGGTATTCAAGTAGACCCGGGGAAGATTGAGACGGTAAAGAGTTGGGGACGACCGACTACGCCTACGGAAATTCGAAGTTTTCTCGGATTGGCCAGTTATTATCGTCGGTTTATCCAAGACTTTTCTAAGATCGCTTCTCCATTGACGAAATTGACAAGAAAGAACGCGAGATTTAATTGGGAGAACGAGCAAGAAATTGCTTTTCAATTGTTAAAAGAGAAGTTGTGTCAAGCTCCGGTGCTAGTTTTGCCGGAAGGGGTGGAAGACATGACGGTCTATTGTGATGCTTCTTTAAATGGGCTCGGTTGTGTTCTAATGCAAAGGGGTAAAGTCATCGCTTATGCCTCTCGATAATTAAAGGAACACGAGATAAGATATCCGACTCATGATCTTGAGTTGGCGGCGGTTGTTCATGCGTTGAAAATTTGGCGCCATTACTTGTATGGTGTCAAGTGTACGATTTATTCGGATCACAAGAGTTTGAAACATCTTTTTGATCAAAGAGATTTGAATTATCGGCAACGTAGGTGGATGGATGTGGTAAAAGACTATGATTGTGAGATACTGTGACAATCGCTCCAAATCCATATGGACGAACACGTCATTCATCGATTTCATTGCGAGGTATTTGACCTCTATATGATACATTTTGTAAACATTGCATTCTTTTGAAAAGGCACACAATAAATGAATATTTAAATCAAAGGTTTTCGACATCTGATGATTTCTACATATAGACAATCACCGTAAATAATAGTTTACAATAGTACTTCCATTGACAATGCAGTCAAAATAAGATACATGGTGATGATTTGGTGAATGCAGCGTTTCCTTGATAAATATGCCATGTAAGACTCCATGCACATAGCTTGTCTAACATATAAGCAAACAGCGGAAGACTTCTAGGAATCTGAGAATAAACATGCTAACAAGTGTCAACACAAAGGTTAGTGAGTTCATAGTTTTAGTGTTTCGCATAATATGTATATAAAGGTGGACCACAAGATTTCAGTTGTTTCATCCAGAAACGTTTATCAAAATATTCTACGAAATTGAGCACCCTGGTAACTAAACTTAACGTATATATAATTTGTACCCTTTGTATAATCATCTTAATAATACACGCAAACCAACGTGTACGCTTCTCAAATAGCATACGTCCGTTAAAAGGCTAGCGCTCTAGCTCGGACGGGGATATCAAGCCCTATGGATCCATATACTACTACTCGTGCCCACCAGTTCTTATAACCGGCAGTTACTAGTTACCAAAGCTAAGGGATTTTCGGTTCAAACTCAGTAGAATTTAGTATGTACTTGTGTCCATTGTTTAAATTAAAGTGCATGTATTCTCAGCCCAAAAATATATATTGCAAAAGCATTTAAAAAGGGAGCAAATGAAACTCACCCATATAAATATTGTATATCGGTTAATAAAGCATTTGCATGTATTCTCAGCCCAAAAATGTAGAGAGTAAAAGGGATCATATGAAACTCACCTTAGCAGCATATAAAGTCGTTCACCAAAATGTGACTGAAACTCGGATTACCAAATAACCGTAGATCTCAACCTATAGAACATATGTTGGTCAATAAATGTCTATCAAGCTAAGTCATGTCATAGTGTATCACAATCCTAATGCTCGAGATCGACATACAAAAGTTATTCAAAGTCGTTTCAAAAAGTCAATTTTGACAATAGTTCAACAAAACGAGACGTACCTTATATAAGAATTCATTTACTCGGTTGGTAATATTCAAAAATCCAATTTATCAATCTTACAAACAAGTTGTTTAAATATTAATTGCAGATTCAAAAGCAATTCTAATTAACGTAAATCATAATTCAGTTGATCATATCTTTTGATTCGTTCATCGAAATTACGCGATTTCTAAATGAAAAGTTATTGATTTTTCGCCAGCTATCCAAAAACATGTATATCATATACCTTTTACTAGTAATATATGTATTTAATTCGTGATTCATTATAAACTGTTTAACGACGAAATTTAGCATACAAGCATGCATAAATATATATACTCGAGCACTAGACATGGATACACAATTAATATATAAAAGATAAAATATGAATGCTCACGTATCAATATCGTGATTCAATATTGCAGGGAAGTACGTAGACGCAACAGACATGATAAACACTAGGTTTGACTTTCCAATAATACCCACGTACATTACCCATAACCACCATAGCTATAACCCATAATTTCCTTAGCTCTATCCCGCTTGAAAACCCATTTTGAAAGTGACACGCTCATGACTTCGTCGTAGTATTTTATGTATAATAATACTACTAATAATACTCCTAATTATAAGATTAATAATAATATTAATCTTAATAATAATAATAATAATAATAATAATAATAATAATAATAATAATAATAATAATAATAATTATTATTATTATTATTATTATTATTATTATTATTATTATATAAATATATATTACAGAGGGAGAGGATTGATTGTGGAGAGCGTAATAAAATTCGAGCAGAAACTGACCTTTTATAGGTAACTTTTTGGAATCTGATGCCCATGCGATCGCATGGGTTTTTAGTGTATTTTCCATGCGATCGCATGGCCGCCTGATCCAGCTCAAAATGTTTTTGTTTTCTTGTTTGTCGACATATTATTATATAATATATATAATATATATAATTTAAATAATTAATTATATATTATATTAAATTCATGTGCATAGTTGACTTGTAATTTTCATTCCGATGACTCGTACGTTGTCACTCGACTTATGTCCCGGTTCCAGTTTCTCGAACGCATTTTCGTACACTTAGAAAACTCGCAATTTACGTTTTGTGACTCGTACCTTTGTCAAAATATAGTCTTAAATTATCAATAAACTATATCATTCAAAGTGTATCTTAAACTTTCGAGTGTTTTGGTCATTTACTTCTATAAATCATTGTCTCGCTATTTGTTAATATATATATATATATATATATATAATAACAAATCGTTTTATGACCAAGTTAATATATATTTTCAACATTCATAAGCACGTTTTAAATATACGTCGCAAGTTATTCATATAATTAATATTCCAACTTATCATATATATTCAAATAAATATTTAAACCAATAAGTTTAATGTACGGTATCAAACAATTAAGACATTGTTACGTTTCCAAGTTATAGTATATATATATATATGTATCTATATACATATAATTGTTCGCGAATCGTCAAGAACAACCGAAAGGTATTTGAATATATGAAAGTAGTTCAAAAATTTTGAGATTCAGTTTTACAGACTTTGCTTATCGTGTCGGAAATGTTAATCATACAAAGATTAAGTTTAAATTTGGTCAGAAATTTCCGGGTCATCACAGTACCTACCCGTTAAAGAAATTTCGTCCTGAAATTTGAGTGAGGTCGTCATGACTAACAATAAAAATGTTTTCATGACGTATATGTGTTGATAAATAGGGTTTTATCACCGTTGAATAATATGGATAAAACAATCCGATTATTCGAAGCGTATGAGAGAAGTTATCGTAATAGAGTGAAATGGAGACTAGAGATTCGTAGTAACGATTGATTTCCGGAATTTAAGGAATAGAAAATCTTCATAATTTAAATAAGATTTGATTCTTTGGAATTTAAGGAAATTAGGATTTCCTTGATTAAATGCGTAATCTGCCTCGATTGCTATGTCTGATATTTCGCTATAAATTGACCTCTTTCGTTTCATTTATTTTCACCACTCCTATAATCTTCTTCCTTATTTCATACTTCCAAAAGATTGTGAAAATGCTTCATCCAGTTCTGATTCTTGATATACTCCTAACTTTCATATCTGTCATTCTTCTTTTTCATCTACCACCAGAGGAAGTTATTTTCTTCTATCACTACCTTGGGGTTATAGTGTTTTTCATTCTCCTGTGTCTTTATATTTCTATACGCATTAATATACACGGTTTGTAAATTTTGGGTTTGTTATCGGGCTTATATTCTCCTTTATATTTCAGAGCTCCATGTTTTCGATTTCTCTTCCCGACTTTAAGTCAAGCGAATAATGGTCCAGAATTCATAGGTATGGATTTTGAAATGAACATGGTTAATGTTCTAAGAAAAAAATTGTAATGACACGATCTTGATTTGTCAAATTACCAGAATATCCGGAAAAGACCGAATCATCAAGAAATATATTTTCTTGATATATTTAGAGATTATATAGAATGAAAGAGTTATGTAACATGGTTCATGATGAGGGTGGGATCTGTGAACCTTTATCACGTTCCATTAGAAACTCAGCATGACTTACTGTAATATAATCACGTTGATCAAGTGTCATTATATTATACTAATTCATGCTTCAGTTCCCAACACTACTTCAAAACATTCATATTTTAAACTTGAAGGTTTTAGAATTTAGAAACTAAAATAGTTTCTTTTATGATGTAATACAGATAGCGTGAAGAGATGAATGATTTCAGATAAGAATGGTTATGAAGATATCTCCAGAAATATCGAGGATATTTATAATGAAAGATACGATGATATCTTAGAATTTCTAATATCAGAGGATGATGCGAAAATCTGTCTGTGAAGGTTTAGAATAAGAAGTAAGGTTCTTACTAATGGTTTCAGCAGACACTGAATCATTTGGATTCTTTAAAGGTAGATTTCGTCCTTGTGATTTTTCCACAGCCTCCTTCATAGTCTGCTCAATCCGTTTTCCAGTTCCAAACCTTCTCTTTTTCTCAGCTTTACCACCATACTATTCTTTATCATCAAACTTTTGATTGTTAAGGTCGTTTACAGTTTTTGCTGCTTCATCAGCATTGTTCCGATTTCAGAGAACTAGTTCATAGTTTGGGATGTTTTTCAGAAACTTCACATTCGAAGTAAGTAAGTCTAGGAGATAGACATTATATGTATATTTATATAACTGTTGGCGTAGAATTGTTGCGAGATTCAAAATACTGATTGCTAATTCCCGGTAGTTGGTATGGAAATTATTGATAGAAGATGTAGACGAGTACATGATAGGGTTCTAATGAGTATAATGATTTTTCAGAAGGTCAAGGATCAATGAAGTTGTTGGTAAATTTACTGCTAATGTGGTGGAACATAAAAGGTTCCCCAGTAACAAAAACGTATATGCCAAAGTTACAAGTCTGAAAGGTCATCATTGACTGGTTAAACGGTTGATAATACTGGATACTTTGAAAAGGAATTGCAAGGTTATTTTCGGTAAAAACAATGCTAATAGATCTTGCACAGATTTAAAGTCAAAGTTTAGCTTTGAAAGATGTAGAGATCTAAGAATGATGTCACCGGTTCAGAGTTATGACTTGGATTCTGATCCGTCAATATCAGAATATGTAATTGAATTTGTATGAAAACGATTGTATATCGTTGTGAGCATTGTTAATAATTTTTGAATCAAAGTTGAAGAATGTACAGTGTAACATATTAATTGCGAACTTATATATTTCCCGGGTATTACCTACCCGTTAAAGATTTCACAATTAATACTTTGTACAAAAGAATTTTTATTACCGTCTTTATGAAAATATATGTATGTATATTTTCTTCAGATGTAACACAGATTTAATGAGTTAATATCATATTAAGCTCATTTAATTTTTGGCTGGATTAGAAATGAATAATCTTTAAAACATTAAAGATTTCATAATCTTCGTGGAGTATTTTACTAATGTAATCAATACTTCGTTATTCAGTTTTATTGATATTTCCTCAGTGAATCATGTTGGTGCTTATGGAACTCTTGCTAACTTCGCAAGGTAAAAATGATGTTTTCTGGAAAGTTTCGAGTATATCGAAAATGAAAATGTAAAATCAATTATGTAATTGAATAATACACTTGGTTTATTATGAAATGGTTTATTATGAAATGGAATTCATTAAGTTGGAACAGAGATTGTAGTTAACAATGGTTAAGTTGTTAAGGAAGGATGTACATCATTGCATATTAGTAATATGAACTAACCGAGTAGTACCTACCAGTTAAGATTCACACGTAATAGCTTAGTACGAAAAGATTTATTTTGATTTCAAAATTCATATATATTAAATATACATAAAATTTCTTCAGGGGAAATGAGTTAATACTTCATCGGTTATTGTTGCTGGTATTTCTTGGTAACTACGGTGCGTATGACATTGATGCTCATGGAACAGATTGTGAAGTTGAGGTGTGTGATGCGAATGTTGTTGGTGGTGGTAATGGTACTGTTGGTGTTGTTGTCGGTGGTACTGTTGATGCCGGTGATGCTGCTGGTGCTTGTAACCTTTGCACCATATTCTCCAAAGCCACCACCCGAGCGCGAAGCTCGTTGACTTCTTCTACTACACCGGGATGATTGGCGGTTCGGACGAGCGGATGAATAAGATCCAGAATTTGAGATAGTATATTATCGTGACGAGATACTCTGGAAATGAGAGAGAAAATGGTGTCTCGAACAGGTTCGCCGGTAAGTGCTTCAGGTTCTTCGCCAAGAGGGCAATGTGGTGGATGGAAGGGATCGCCTTCTTCTTGTCTCCAATAATTAAGTAGGCTACGAACCCATCCCCAATTCATCCAGAATAGATGATGGCTAATTGGTTGATCCATTCCGGTTACACTGTCTTCGGAATTCAGGTAAATATCCATATCGGAATAGCTGTCAGAGTTTAAGGAATTTGAACTAGATACGGGATCCATCTTGTATAATTAGGGATATGATTTTTGATATGAATTAGATTATAGAATTTAGTTTGGTATTCTTCAATACAAAATTTACATATGTATATATAATACCAAATTCCATAAATCACGGAGAAATTTTCGGAAGATGTCAGGAAAAGTTTACAGTAACAGATACGCTAAGATATGAATTTTTGTCTATACACTATTTATGCAATAAATGCAGGAAAACGTGTCTAGACTTAAGAATGATAAGCATATAATTTCCGACAAGAAATGATAAGCAAAACTTTTGACATGCAGACACAGTCGAAGTCCAGACTTACGAATGCATCCTAACAACTATCAGTTAGACACACTAATGCAAGACCTGGTTCACTAGGACCAACGCTCTGATACCAACTGTGACAATCGCTCCAAATCCATATGGACGAACACGTCATTCATCGATTTCATTGCGAGGTATTTGACCTCTATATGATACATTTTGTAAACATTGCATTCTTTTGAAAAGGCACACAATAAATGAATATTTAAATCAAAGGTTTTCGACATCTGATGATTTCTACATATAGACAATCACCGTAAATAATAGTTTACAATAGTACTTCCATTGACAATGCAGTCAAAATAAGATACATGGTGATGATTTGGTGAATGCAACGTTTCCTTGATAAATATGCCATGTAAGACTCCATGCACATAGCTTGTCTAACATATAAGCAAACAGCGGAAGACTTCTAGGAATCTGAGAATAAACATGCTAACAAGTGTCAATACAAAGGTTGGTGAGTTCATAGTTTTAGTGTTTCGCATAATCTGTATATAAAGGTGGACCACAAGATTTCAGTTGTTTCATCCAGAAACGTTTATCAAAATATTCTACGAAATTGAGCACCCTGATAACTAAACTTAACGTATATATAATTTGTACCCTTTGTATAATCATCTTAATAATACACGCAAACCAACGTGTACGCTTCTCAAATAGCATACGTCCGTTAAAAGGCTAGCGCTCTAGCTCGGACGGGGATATCAAGCCCTATGGATCCATATACTACTACTCGCGCCCACCAGTTCTTATAACCGGCAGTTACTAGTTACCAAAGCTAAGGGATTTTCGGTTCAAACTCAGTAGAATTTAGTATGTACTTGTGTCCATTGTTTAAAATAAAGTGCATGTATTCTCAGCCCAAAAATATATATTGCAAAAGCATTTAAAAAGGGAGCAAATGAAACTCACCCATATAAATATTGTATATCGGTTAATAAAGCATTTGCATGTATTCTCAGCCCAAAAATGTAGAGAGTAAAAGGGATCATATGAAACTCACCTTAGCAGCATATAAAGTCGTTCACCAAAATGTGACTGAAACTCGGATTACCAAATAACCGTAGATCTCAACCTATAGAACATATGTTGGTCAATAAATGTCTATCAAGCTAAGTCAGGTCATAGTGTATCACAATCCTAATGCTCGAGATCGACATACAAAAGTTATCCAAAGTCGTTTCAAAAAGTCAATTTTGACAATAGTTCAACAAAACGAGACGTACCTTATATAAGAATTCATTTACTCGGTTGGTAATATTCAAAAATCCAATTTATCAATCTTACAAACAAGTTGTTTAAATATTAATTGCAGATTCAAAAGCAATTCTAATTAACGTAAATCATAATTCAGTTGATCATATCTTTTGATTCGTTCATCGAAATTACGCGATTTCTAAATGAAAATTTATTGATTTTTCGCCAGCTATCCAAAAACATGTATATCATATACCTTTTACTAGTAATATATGTATTTAATTCGTGATTCATTATAAACGGTTTAACAACGAAATTTAGCATACAAGCATGCATAAATATATATACTCGAGCACTAGACATGGATAAACAATTAATATATAAAAGATAAAATATGAATGCTCACGTATCAATATCGTGATTCAATATTGCAGGGAAGTACGTAGACGCAACAGAGATGATAAACACTAGGTTTGACTTTCCAATAACACCCACGTACATTACCCATAACCACCATAGCTATAACCCATAATTTCCTTAGCTCTATCCCGCTTGAAAACCCATTTTGAAAGTGACACGCTCATGACTTCGTCGTAGTATTTTATGTATAATAATACTACTAATAATACTCCTAATTATAAGATTAATAATAATATTAATCTTAATAATAATAATAATAATAATAATAATAATAATAATAATAATAATAATAATAATAATAATAATTATTATTATTATTATTATTATTATTATTATTATTATTATTATTATATAAATATATATTACAGAGGGAGAGGATTGATTGTGGAGAGCGTAATAAAATTCGAGCAGAAACTGACCTTTTATAGGTAACTTTTTGGAATCTGATGCCCATGCGATCGCATGGGTTTTTAGTGTATTTTCCATGTGATCACATGGCCGCCTGATCCAGCTCAAAATGTTTTTGTTTTCTTGTTTGTCGACATATTATTATATAATACATATAATATATATAATTTAAATAATTAATTATATATTATATTAAATTCATGTGCATAGTTGACTTGTAATTTTCATTCCGATGACTCGTACGTTGTCACTCGACTTATGTCCCGGTTCCGGTTTCTCGAACGCATTTTCGTACACTTAGAAAACTCGCAATTTACGTTTTGTGACTCGTACCTTTGTCAAAATATAGTCTTAAATTATCAATAAACTATATCATTCAAAGTGTATCTTAAACTTTCGAGTGTTTTGGTCATTTACTTCTATAAATCATTGTCTCGCTATTTGTTAATATATATATATAATAACAAATCATTTTATGACCAAGTTAATATATATTTTCAACATTCATAAGCACGTTTTAAATATACGTCGCAAGTTATTCATATAATTAATATTCCAACTTATCATATATATTCAAATAAATATTTAAACCAATAAGTTTAATGTACGGTATCAAACAATTAATACATTGTTACGTTTCCAAGTTATAGTATATATATATGTATCTATATACATATAATTGTTCGCGAATCGTCAAGAACAACCGAAAGGTATTTGAATATATGAAAGTAGTTCAAAAATTTTGAGATTCAGTTTTACAGACTTTGCTTATTGTGTCGGAAATGTTAATCATACAAAGATTAAGTTTAAATTTGGTCAGAAATTTCCGGGTCATCACAGATACTTTATCATCCGAGCAAGGCGAATGTGGTCGCGGATGCGTTAAGTCGAAAGAGTCATCACCCGGCGTTACGATTGGGATTGTTACGTATGATTATTACTAACGATTTTCTTGAAAAACTTGGTGTGATTCAAATAGAGGCTTTCGTTCACAACAAGCATGCGGAACGAATTGTGGGGCAATCGGAGTTCATTACTATGGGCTCGTGTGGTTTGTTGTCTTTTCAAGGAAGAATATGGGTGCCTAAGATGGGTGATTATCGATAAGTGCTACTTGATGAAGCACATAAGTCAAAGTATTCCATTCATCCGGGCGCAACGAAAATGTATCATGACTTAAGGAAAGATTATTGGTGGCCGGGCATGAAACGTGATGTTGTAAAGTATGTTGAGCAATGCGTCACGTGTTTGCAAGTTAAGGCCGAGCACCAAAAGCCGTATGGTAAGTTACAACCGTTAGAAATCCTGAAGTGGAAATGGGAGCACATTACCATGGATTTCATCACAAAGTTACCTAAAACGGCGAGAACCCAATTCGATTCGATTTGGGTGATAGTTGATCGATTGACGAAGAGTGCCTTGTTTCTTCCCATTCGGGAAGCGATATCATCGGAAACCTTGGCTAAATTGTTTATCAAGGAGGTAGTCGCTCGACATGGGGTTCCTATATCTATTATTTCGGATCGAGATACTCGGTTTACATCTCGGTTTTGGGAAAAGTTTCATGAATATATGGGTACACAATTGAAATTGAGCACGGCGTATCATCCTCAAATGGATGGTCAAACCGAACGTACGAATCAAACATTGGAGGATATGTTGCGGGCGTGTATTATTGATTTCGGTGGTAGTTGGGATGAGCACTTACCTTTGGTGGAATTCTCGTACAATAATAGTTATCATACTTGTAAGATCCTGTTTTCTTTTTTGGGTTTGGACGCCGTCCCAGTTTGAAGACCTGGACGCCGTCCAACATTTTGGACGCCGTCCAGAATGGCTGGCAGGCATGTCTTTTTGCTATTAATTATTTTAGATGGGTATTTTGGTAATTTCACTTCTTGGACGAATTTTAAAGCCCTAGATCAGTTTTGGGAGTCTCATTACTCCATTCACAACCACCAAACATCATCTACTTTAATTCTAGAGAGAGAGTGCTCTTAAGTGTGAGAAAGCTCAAATAGGAGAGGAAGAAGCTTGTTTCGGGTTCTAGCTCGAGCATTGAAGTTGTTCATCTCCTCGTTAGCTTCGTTTTGATTGTGGTGGTAAGCCCTAAAATTGATTTCTCTAGTTAATATGTTTAAGGGTTAGGGTTTGGGTTAAAGTTGTACATAAAACCCATGTATGAGTGATTTGGGGGTTTTGGGTAAGTTTGGGTCATGAAGACCCAAATGGTGACTAACTTAGGGTTTTGAAATGTTGAAATGTGTAAATGGGTCTCAAAGGCCTAATAGATCACTAGTACACCTATAGTTAGTGTTAGTGGGAGTCATTTGGGTTGTGGGTGACCCAAATGGGTATGTTGACCTTGAAATGGGTCAAATGGGTCTTTGATGACCTAGGTTGTCTTGCATGCGTGAAAATGAGTCAACTTGATGTTTAAATGTGTGTTAAGACCTTAAATGGCTAGAATTAGGGTTTTTGGTGAAGTTAACCCATTATTAGGGTTAAAGGTGCAAAATGGGTCGGGATTGCACTTAGGGTCAAAAGACTCTAGATTGTTAAGTGAGTTGCTTGACCGACTTGAGTTGTGAATTGATTATGTGCTAAAATGTAATAGGTACGTTACATTGACGTTGCAAGTTCGGTTATCTTACACGAAGACTTTGAGGTGAGTGGAATAATTATATGCGTATGTATATAATGTATCTATTTGTTGTAGCGTGAAAGGTGTAGTGTCGAGGTGTTAAGACACCACGTTTCACGTGAAGAGTGTAGCATCGAGGTGTTAAGATGCCATTCGGGTGTAGCATCGAGGTGTTAAGATGCCACCTAGGAGTGTAGTGTCGAGGTGTTAAGACACCACTCCGTAAAAATAATGAGTGTTGCATCGAGGTGTTAAGATGCCACTTGGGGTGATGTGCCGAGGTGTTAAGGTGCCACCCTAGGGGTTAGTGGTGCGAGGTGTTAAGTGCCCTAACGGATGTTATGAACACCGATGGCGTTTTCGCGAGCGCCGTTCCCTTGTACTATTGGTTAACCATGGTTATTTTTGTTGTAAGCATATTAATTTATTCGAGTTATATTTATATGCGGATGTTATGCTAGCTTGGGGGTATTGGTGAATTATTGCTTGTTATTGTGACGATAAGCTAATGTTGTTTGCTAGCATGTTTGCGGTTGTGTAAGTGTATGCAAGTAGGTATAATTATATTGTATTCGTATAATTATTGCATTCACTAAGCTTTGCTTACCCTCTCGTTGTTTACCTTTTTTTATAGGCTCGGGCGTTGACAAGGGTAAGAGCGTTCAATTGGATTAGTGATCTCCCGCTTGTTTTGTTAGGGGATGCTTTTGGGTGTTAGCTTTTGGAGTTCGACCGAGATTGGGTAGTTTAACCCCAAACACCATGCTCTAGTGTCGTTTGGAACTTAAACTTATATTTGGTCGAAACTTTTATTTTAGAACGAAACTCGTAAAATGGGCGATGTGGGCCCGTTGATGTAAAACTTGATTTGATGATGAAAATCTCTTAGTTTCACTTATATTGACTTGTGGTAAAAAGGTTTTCGTTTGAAAGTGTCAGGAAGCGGGTTTTCCGCTCGTGTGAGTTGGACCCGTGATCAGTAGCTGGAAGGCCATTGGGACGCCGTCGCAATTGATTGGACGCCGTCCCAGTTGTGTTGAGCTGGACGCCGTCCCAAACTTTGGACGCCGTCCCATATTTCTGAGCTGGACGCCGTCCAGGATTCTGGACGCCGTCCAGATGCACTGCCTTAAAATTTTTTTTTTTTTTGGTACGCGTTTTTGGGTTTATGAAGTCGGGTTGTTACAAGTGGTATCAGAGCATGGTCAAAGGGATTTAGGTGACTTGAGATAGGCGCCTAGACTTAGACTTTTTGTGTGCGCGTTTATGCGGGACTTGTAGGACCTTGGGTCGGATCGGGATGGTTAGTGCATAGGTTTATGTGAACTAATCATGCGCTATTTGTTGTGTGTGTTTAGCAATCATCAAGCGAGATGGACGTTGTACTAGCGAGTTAACGCGACGTGCTCCCGTAGTAATGACTAGCTACCATCACTACGAGTGCAAATCGTGTCAAACAAGTAACGTACGACGATTGTTGAGCGAGATGGAGTAGTGTGGCGTATATGTATGTAAATATGTAATCTGTCCTTCCGTTTTGTGGTTTAACCTAATTCGTTTTATAGAATGAAGACGAGAAATGGTCCCGAACATGATAATGGAAGTACAAGCGGGGACGCCGAGTTCTCAACCAAGGTTGAGGCCATCTTTAAGAAGTTAAAATCGGATTTTCTTGCGGACGTTCGAAAGGTCTTCCAAGATTCGATTGATGAGCAAATAACCGATCTAATTAATGAACGAATGAAGGCCACTATCGAAGAGGCCCTTGACGCTAGGAATATCTATCCTCGCGGTGAAGGAGGCGAAGGAAGGCGGGACTTCCACTACAAGAACTTCAAGGATGCTCAACCCCCGATGTTTAATGGGGTGCGAGATCCCTTGAAAAGTACATGTTGGATCTCCGATATTGAGGGAGCTTTCCGTACCGCGGAATGTCCTCCCGAAAGGAAGACGAGGTATGGTTCTAGCATGTTACGCGAAGAAGCTAAGTTGTGGTGGGACGATAAAATCAACTTGTATGGTGAAGAACAATGTATGGGCTTGACATGGGAGGAGTTCAAGAAAGAATTTTTCAGAGAATACCGAACTTCATCCGATCTCGATAGAATCCGGGACGAGTTGCACCATTTGCAACAAGGTTCCATGGATTTGGTTACCCTCAAGACTACATTCTTGGCAAAGACTCGTTTTTGCCCGGAATATGTTGGTGATGATCATAAGCTCATGAATGTTGGTGATGATCATAAGCTCATGAAGGATTTCTACCATACTTTGAATGATGAGTACAAGGGGAAGATTAGTCGGGGTATGGCTAAGTCTTTTGATGAATTGTTCGAGTTGGCTCGGGGTTTTGAGCCGGAGGTTCCAAGAAAGAGTGATTTCATGTTTTCCAAAAGAAAGTTTGAAGGTTCTAGTTACTCTAACGCCTCAAGCAAGAAGAGCAAGAGCAAGAGGGGGGCCGAAAGTGTCAATAGTGCGAAGAAGGGCACTACCGGTGGGTTTTCTTATACGTGCTACAACTGTGGGCAACCTGGTCATATGGCTCGTGAGTGTCCGAAACCACGTTCCGGAAACAAAATCACTTGTTTTAATTGCGGCAAAGAGGGGCATAAGAAGCCGGAGTGTCCCGATTTTCGAAATGATAATGTGAAGCGGTTAGAGAAGGCGGCGGGTACGGCTAGGGGTCGCAACTATTTGATGACCAATGATGAAGCCAAACAATTGCACGAAGTTGTCTCAGGTACTTACATGGTTAATTCTAATCCGGCAAGGATTCTTTTCGATAGCGGTGCAAATTTGTCGTTTGTGTCTCCTAAATTTGTGCCTAAACTTAATAGACCGTTAGCTAAGTTAAGTCGTCCGATAGAAGTCGAAATAGCGAACGGCAAGACGGTGCTAGTGGTTGATGTGTGTGAAAATTGTGATGTTGTTTTTGGTGCCGAAACCTTTAAAATTGATCTTATTCCAATGACCTTGGGCGACTTTGATATTGTCGTTGGTATGGATTGGCTCGATCGTTATAGAGCCGATATTGCATGCCATGATAAGTGATAAGGCTAAAAAGGAACATATATTTCATAGCATTATTCCCCAATAAATACAAGATTTTAGTTGCAAATGTTCCATTTTCAAGTAATATTCGTTTATATTAAATAAGTGCGAAGACAAAAGGCGAAAACGACGAATTGAAGACACAAAGGTCCAAAAAGCTCAAAAGTACAACATACAATTAAAAAGGTTCAAATTATTGATGAAGAACGTCTAAAAATGACAAGAGTACAAGTTACAAAACACAAAGTACACGATATAAAATTGTACGAAAGGACGTTCGAAAATCCGGAACCGGGACATGAGTCAACTCTCAACGCTCGACGCAACGGTGTAAAAATTATGAGTCAACTATGCACAAGAATAAAATATAATATTTAAATAATTCATAATAAGAATAATATTAAATAATAAAAAGTTGTTAATTGAGCATAGTTCAGGGGTCATAAGTGAAAATTCAATTTATAAATTCGCCTATAAAAGGCTATGTAATCGTAATGTTGAAGCATAACTTTTTCTATCCTCTTTTTATGTATATATCGATCAAATATCTATATCTAATATCCAATATCTATATTTATAATTCTCTATCATAATGTTAATGTAATCAGATATAACAATAATCTTAATTTTAATTTTAAATTATGATAATAATAAGATTTATGATAGAGATCGTTTGAGTGTATAAAGTCGAAATTCTGTCCGTGTAACGCTACGCTATTTTTAATCATTGTAAGTTATGTTCAACCTTTTTACATTAATGTCTCGTAGCTAAGTTATTATTATGCTTATTTAAAACGAAGTAATCATGATGTTGGGCTAATTATTAAAATTGGGTAATTGGGCTTTGTACCATAATTGTGGTTTGGACAAAAGAACGACACTTGTGGAAATTAGACTATGAGCTATTAATGGGCTTTATATTTGTTTAACTAAATGATAGTTTGTTAATGTTAATATAAAGATTTACAATTGGGCGTCCCTATAAATTACCATATACACTCGATCGGACACGATGGGCAGGGTATTTATATGTACGAATAATCGTTCATTTAAACGGACACGGGAATGGATTAATAGCCACTAGAATAATTAAAACAGGGGTGAAATTATGTACAAGGACACTTGGTATAATTGATAACAAAATATTAAAACCTTGGGTTACACTCAGTCGACATCCTGGTGTAATTATTAAACAAAATATTAAAATCTTGTTACAGTTTAAGTCCCCAATTAGTTGGAATATTTAACTTCGGGTATAAGGATAATTTGACGAGGACACTCGCACTTTATATTTATGACTGATGGACTGTTATGGACAAAAACCAGACGGACATATTAAATAATCCAGGACAAAGGACAATTAACCCATGGGCATAAAACTAAAATCAACACGTCAAACATCATGATTACGGAAGTTTAAATAAGCATAATTCTTTTATTTCATATTTAATTTCCTTTATTTTATATTTAATTGCACTTCTAATTATCGCATTTTTATTGTTATTGTATTGCACTTTTAATTATCGTACTTTCTAATTATCGCAAGTTTATTTTATCGCACTTTTATTATTCGCAATTTCATTATCGTTATTTACTTTATGCTTTAATTTAAGTCTTGTATTTATTTTTAATATTTTATATTTGGTTTTAACTGCGACTAAAGTTTTAAAATCAACAAACCGGTCATTAAACGGTAAAAACCCCCCTTTATAATAATAATATTACTTATATATATATATTTGTATTTTTATAAAAGTAAACTCATATAGCGTTAAGCTTTGTTTAAAAAGATTCCCCGTGGAACGAACCGGACTTACTAAAAACTACACTACTGTACGATTAGGTACACTGCCTATAAGTGTTGTAGCAAGGTTTAGGTATTTCCCATCCGTAAAAATAATAAAACTTGTGTAAAATTTCGTCGAATTTCGTATTAAAAAAATTAATAACTATTTTATACCACTCCGCTACCACATCAATAAGTTTATTCATGTGAAGACCCTAAGTGGGGGAGAGTTAATTATTCATGGTGATAAGCGAAGGAGACCGGTGCCGATATGCACTTTTGCACGGGCACGTCGTTTTGTTGTTACCGGTGGCATGGCTTTCCTTGCTCATGTTGTTGATACTCGCAATGAGCCACCACCTATTCGTGAAATTCCGGTTGTTAGTGAATTCGAAGACGTTTATCCGGACGAATTACCGGGTGTTCCGGCGGAAAGACAAGTTGAGTTTCGTATTGAGTTGGTTCCGGGAGCTACTCCCATTGCTAAAACTCCTTATCGTTTAGCACCAACGGAAATGCAAGAGTTGTTAAATCAAACCCAAGAGTTGCTCGAGAAGGGTTTTATTCGACCGAGTACTTCGCCATGGGGCGCTCCGGTGTTATTTGTGAAGAAGAAAGATGGTAGTATGCGTATGTGCATTGATTACCGTGAGTTGAATAAAGTGACGATCAAGAATCGTTATCCATTACCTAGGATTGACGATTTATTTTATCAACTTCAAGGTGCAACGTATTTCTCTAAGATCGACCTACGGTCCGGCTATCACCAAATGCGGGTCCGTGAGGAAGATATTGAGAAAACGGCTTTTAGAACGCGTTACGGGCATTATGAGTTTGTAGTTATGCCCTTTGGTCTTACGAATGTACCGGTGGCATTCATGGATCTTATGAACCGAGTGTGCCAACCTATGTTGGACAAGTCGGTAATAGTGTTCATTGACGACATACTAGTCTACTCGAAAAGTATGAACGAACATGAACATCATTTGCGTGAAGTATTGAAGACGCTACGAAAGGAGAAGTTGTATGCAAAGTTCTCCAAATGTGAATTTTGGCTAAGGGAAGTTCAATTCCTTGGTCATATTGTGAACGAAAACGGTATTCAAGTAGATCCGGGGAAGATCGAAACGGTGAAGAGTTGGGGACGACCGACTACGCCTACGGAAATCCGAAGTTTTCTCGGATTGGCCGGTTATTATCGTCGGTTTATCCAAGATTTTTCTAAGATCGCTTCTTCGTTGACGAAATTGACAAGGAAGAATGCGAGGTTTGGTTGGGAGAACGAGCAAGAAATTGCTTTTCAATTGTTAAAAGAGAAGTTGTGTCAAGCTCCGGTGTTAGTGTTACCGGAAGGTGTTGAAGACATGGTGGTTTATTGTGATGCTTCCTTAAATGGTCTCGGGTGTGTTCTAATGCAAAGAGGTAAAGTCATCGCTTATGCCTCTCGACAATTAAAGGAACATGAAACGAGGTATCCGACTCATGATCTTGAGTTAGCGGCGGTAGTGCATGCGTTGAAAATTTGGCGCCATTACTTGTATGGTGTCAAGTGTACGATTTATTCGGATCATAAGAGTTTGAAACATCTCTTTAATCAACGAGATTTGAATTATCGCCAACGTAGGTGGATGGATGTGGTGAAAGACTACGATTGTAAAATACTTTATCATCCGGGTAAGGCGAATGTGGTCGCGGATGCGTTGAGTCGAAAGAGTCAACATCCGGCGATAAAAGTGGGGTCGTTACGTTTGATTATTACCAACGATTTTCTTGAAAAGCTTGGTGAGATTCAAATAGAGGCTTATGTTCACAACAAACATACGGAGCGAATCGTGGGCCAATCGGAGTTTATTACTATGGGTCCGCGTGGTTTGTTGTCTTTCCAAGGAAGGGTGTGGGTGCCTAAGATGGGTGATTACCGACGAGTGCTACTTGATGAAGCACATAAGTCAAAATACTCCATTCATCCGGGCGCGACGAAAATGTATCTTGACTTGAAGAAAGATTATTGGTGGCCGGGCATGAAGCGTGATGTTGTGAAGTATGTTGAGCAATGCGTCACGTGTTTGCAAGTAAAAGCCGAACACCAAAAGCCGTATGGTAAATTGCAACCGTTAGAAATTCCGAAATGGAAATGGGAGCACATTACCATGGATTTCATAACAAAGTTACCTAAGACGGCGAGAACCCAATTTGATACGATTTGGGTGATAGTTGACCGGTTGACGAAAAGTGCTTTGTTTCTTCCCATTAAAGAAGCGATATCGTCGGAGACCTTGGCTAAGTTGTTTATCAAGAAAGTGGTCGCTCGACATGGGGTATCTATTATTTCGGATCGAGATACCCGTTTTACATCTCGATTTTGGGAAAAGTTTCATGAGGATATGGGTACATAATTGAAGTTGAGCACGGCGTATTATCCTCAAACGGACGGTCAAACCGAACGTACGAATCAAACTTTGGAAGATATGTTACGGGCGTGCATTATTGATTTCAATGGTAGTTGGGATGAGCATTTGCCTTTGGTGGAATTCTCGTACAATAATAGTTATCATACTAGTATCGGGATGCCACCTTATGAGATGCTTTACGGGCGAAGGTGTCGAACTCCAATTTGTTGGGGTGAAGTGGGTCAAAGGGAAATCGGGAGTACCGATTTGGTTTTGGAGACGAATAACAAGATTGATATTATTCGGGAACATTTGAAGAAGGCTCAAGATAGACAAAAGTCGTATGCCGATAAACGTAGACGAACGATCGAATTTCAAGAAGGTGATATAGTGATGCTTAAGGTTTCGCCTTGGAAGGGTATTATTCGATTTCGAAAACGGGGAAAATTAGCTCCTCGGTTTATTAGGCCATTCAAAGTTTTAGCTCGTGTTGGCGAAGTTGCTTATCATTTGGAATTACCCGAAGAACTTGCGGGGATCCATAATACATTTCATGTTTCCCATCTCCGTAAGTGTCTTGCGGATGATTCTTCGTGGGTGTCGTTAGACGAGATTGAGCTAAATAATAAGTTAGAGTATGTTGAGGAGCCGGTTGCTATACTTGATGAAAAGGTTAAGAAATTGAGAAATAAGGAGGTGGGGACTTTTAAAGTCCAATGGCGTCGAAGTATAGGCTCCGAGTTTACTTGGGAGCCCGAAGAGTTTGTCTTGGTTTATCTTCCTGCTTGTCATGCGGCGTGGATTGCGAGGTCGCAATCCGGTTCAAGTGGGGGAGAGTTGTAAGATCCTGTTTTCTTTTTTGGGTTTGGACGCCGTCCAAACATTTGGGACGCCGTCCCAGTTTGAAGACCTGGACGCCGTCCAACATTTTGGACGCCGTCCAGAATGGCTGGCAGGCATGTCTTTTTGCTATTAATTATTTTAGATGGGTATTTTGGTAATTTCACTTCTTGGACGAATTTTAAAGCCCTAGATCAGTTTTGGGAGTCTCATTACTCCATTCACAACCACCAAACATCATCTACTTTAATTCTAGAGAGAGAGTGCTCTTAAGTGTGAGAAAGCTCAAATAGGAGAGGAAGAAGCTTGTTTCGGGTTCTAGCTCGAGCATTGAAGTTGTTCATCTCCTCGTTAGCTTCGTTTTGATTGTGGTGGTAAGCCCTAAAATTGATTTCTCTAGTTAATATGTTTAAGGGTTAGGGTTTGGGTTAAAGTTGTACATAAAACCCATGTATGAGTGATTTGGGGGTTTTGGGTAAGTTTGGGTCATGAAGACCCAAATGGTGACTAACTTAGGGTTTTGAAATGTTGAAATGTGTAAATGAGTCTCAAAGGCCTAATAGATCACTAGTACACCTATAGTTAGTGTTAGTGGGAGTCATTTGGGTTGTGGGTGACCCAAATGGGTATGTTGACCTTGAAATGGGTCAAATGGGTCTTTGATGACCTAGGTTGTCTTGCATGCGTGAAAATGAGTCAACTTGATGTTTAAATGTGTGTTAAGACCTTAAATGGCTAGAATTAGGGTTTTGGTGAAGTTAACCCATTATTAGGGTTAAAGGTGCAAAATGGGTCGGGATTGCACTTAGGGTCAAAAGACTCTAGATTGTTAAGTGAGTTGCTTGACCGACTTGAGTTGTGAATTGATTATGTGCTAAAATGTAATAGGTACGTTACATTGACGTTGCAAGTTCGGTTATCTTACACGAAGACTTTGAGGTGAGTGGAATAATTATATGCGTATGTATATAATGTATCTATTTGTTGTAGCATGAAAGGTGTAGTGTCGAGGTGTTAAGACACCACGTTTCACGTGAAGAGTGTAGCATCGAGGTGTTAAGATGCCACTCGGGTGTAGCATCGAGGTGTTAAGATGCCACCTAGGAGTGTAGTGTCGAGGTGTTAAGACACCACTCCGTAAAAATAATGAGTGTTGCATCGAGGTGTTAAGATGCCACTAGGGGTGATGTGCCGAGGTGTTAAGGTGCCACCCTAGGGGTTAGTGGTGCGAGGTGTTAAGTGCCCTAACGGATGTTATGAACACCGATGGCGTTTTCGCGAGCGCCGTTCCCTTGTACTATTGGTTAACCATGGTTATTTGTGTTGTAAGCATATTAATTTATTCGAGTTATATTTATATGCGGATGTTATGCTAGCTTGGGGGTATTGGTGAATTATAGCTTGTTATTGCGACGATAAGCTAATGTTGTTTGCTAGCATGTTTGCGGTTGTGTAAGTGTATGCAAGTAGGTATAATTATATATGTATTCGTATAATTATTGCATTCACTAAGCTTTGCTTACCCTCTCGTTGTTTACCTTTTTTTATAGGCTCGGACGTTGACAAGGGTAAGAGCGTTCAATTGGATTAGTGATCTCCCGCTTGTTTTGTTAGGGGATGCTTTTGGGTGTTAGCTTTTGGAGTTCGACCGAGATTGGGTAGTTTAACCCCAAACACCATGCTCTAGTGTCGTTTGGAACTTAAACTTATATTTGGTCGAAACTTTTATTTAAGAACGAAACTCGTAAAATGGGCGATGTGGGCCCGTTGATGTAAAACTTGATTTGATGATGAAAATCTCTTAGTTTCACTTATATTGACTTGTGGTAAAAAGGTTTTCGTTTGAAAGTGTCGGGAAGCGGGTTTTCCGCTCCTGTGAGTTGGACCCGTGATCAGTAGCTGGAAGGCCATTGGGACGCCGTCCCAATTGATTGGACGCCGTCCCAGTTGTGTTGAGCTGGACGCCGTCCCAAACTTTGGACGCCGTCCCATATTTCTGAGCTGGACGCCGTCCAGATGCACTGCCTTAAAATTTTTTTTTGGTACGCGTTTTTGGGTTTATGAAGTCGGGTTGTTACAATACTAGTATCGGGATGCCACCCTACTAGATGCTTTATGGGCGGAGGTGTCGAACTCCGATTTGTTGGGGTGAAGTTGGTCAAAAAGAAATCGGGAGTACCGATTTGTTCTTAGAAACGAATAGTAAGATTGACATGATTCGGGATCATTTGAAAAAGGCGCAAGATAGACAAAAGTCGTATGCCGACAAGCGTAGACGAATGATCGAATTTCAAGAAGGTGACATGTTGGTGCTTAAGGTTTCGCCATGGAAAGGTATTATTCGGTTCCGAACACGGGGAAAGTTAGCTCCTCGATTTATTTAGCCATTTAAGGTTTTAGCTCGTGTTGGTGAAGTCGCGTATCGTTTGGAATTACCCGAAGAGCTTGCGGGGATCCATAATACATTTCATGTTTCCCATCTCCGCAAATGTCTTGCGGACGATTCATCTTGGGTGTCGTTAGACGAGATTGAGCTAAACAATAAGTTAGAATATATTGAGGAGCCGATTGCCATACTCGATAAGAAGGTCAAAAGGTTGAGACATAAAGAGGTTAGGACTTTTAAAGTTCAATGGCATCATAGTAAAGGTTCCGAGTTTACTTGGGAGTCCGAAGAATTCGTGTTGGTTTACCTTCCCTCTTGTCATGCGGCTTGGATCGTGAGGACGCGCTCCGATTCAAGTGGGGGAGAGTTGTAAGACCCTAATCTTTATTGTACAGCAGGGTATATATGGTACATAGCGTGTGGGTGAAGTTGTGAAATCAAACAGAAGTCAGAAGCTGAGCTGGGCTAGGTGCGCTCAGCGCACACCTAATGGTGCGCGCCGCGCACTGTTCACTGTAGACGGATCCAGCTCTTTTATTCAGATATTTTGATGGGCTTTTTGGTAATTTCACTTGTGGGCGTGATAAAGGCTACCAGATCAGATTGTGAGGAGTCATAACTCCATTTTCAACTACCATATCCATATCACTTTAATTTTAGAGAGAGTGTGTGATTTCTTGAGTGAGAAAGCTAAATCCAAGAGGAAGAAGTTGTTCTCGGACCAAAGTGCGGGTATTAAAGTTGTTCATCTCCTCTCTAGCTCCGTTGTGGTTGTAGTGTATGTTCTAACTTTAATTTCCTTACTTTGATTTTGTGTAAGGGTTAGGGTTTGGGTAAATGAAGAACATAAAACCCATATTTGTTGATTTTGGGTGTTCTTGGGTAAGATGGAGTCATAAAGACTCAATGGTAACTAACCTAGGGTTTCAAAATGTAAATTGATATTTATGAGTTCTAATTGGTTAGTTAATCACTAGCACACCTAGTTAAATAGGTAAATGGGTGTTAGATGGGTTAGTAGATAACCCGAAATGGGTGTGTTGACTTTAAATTAGTCAAAGGGCTAATGATTGACCTAATTGGGAAATATGGGTATGAAATACCCTAATTGTGTAATGGTTAGTGTTGTTGGACCTTAATCACTAGCTTTTAAGTGATTAATGTGGTCTTGACCCTTAAAGGGCGGTTTGGTGAAAATGGGGCATTTAATGCATTTAAGTCATTAAATGCACATAAGTGAAATTGTTGGTATTTAGTCCAACTAGTTATGTGGGTTGATTGAAGTACTTATTATATTAGGTACTTTGCTTTGAAGCTTGCGAAAGTATAAAACCGTCACCAAATCGTTAAAGGTAAGTGGAATGATTATATGCATATGTATGTAATGCATTTATTTGTATGCTATGGTATGAACCAAAGAGCCGGTAGTGCCATTGTATGTGCGAGCATGCTATGATGTGAACCAAAGAGCCGGTAGCGTCATAGTACGTGTGTTATAGTGTGAACCAAAGAGCTGGTAGCGCTATAGCACGATTTGTTAGGGTGTGAACCAAAGAGCCGGTAGCACCTTAGCGTTGTTAGAAGTGTGAACCAAAGAGCCGATAGCACTCTAGCGTGAGTATGACTCGAGTTGTGATGTGAACCAAAGAGCAGGTAGCATCATGACAAATGCGTATGGTGTGAACCAAAGAGCCGGTAGCACCATGACGCGAGAATGGTTAACCATGGTTGTGTATTGTTTTGTAGCATATTATATTATGTCGATTATATGTTATTGATTACGCTAGTAGCGGTTTGTTGGAGATTATTAGCTTTGTACTTGAGATGGTATGCTAATTGTATTGCTAGCGTGTATGCAGTATATGTGTAAGTGATTGCAAGTAGGTATATTTTATATATATATATATATATATATATATATATATATATATATATATATATATATATATATATATATATATATATATATATATATATATATGGGTATAATTATTGCATTCACTAAGCTTTGGTTACCCTCTCGTTGTTTATCTTTTTATAGGCTCCGGCGTTGACAAGGGTAAGGGCCTTCGATTGGATTAGAGATCCCTTCTTGTTGTTTAGGGGACGCTTTTGGGATGTGATAGCTTTTGGAGTTTGACCGAGATTTGGGTAGTTTAACCCCAAACACCATACTCATAGTGTCGTTTGGAATTTAAACTAGTGTGGTCGAAACTCGAACTTTTGTATGAAACTCGTAAAACGGCCGATGTGGGCCCCGTTTTGTAAAACTCATTTTATGTTTGAATCGTATGAGTTTTCCATATTAGAACATGTTATGAAAAGCGTTTCGTCTAATTATGTCGGGAAGTGGGAGATCTTTAATTAAAATTTGACGATTTTGGACAGAAGCTGTTGGGGGCCTGTGCGCGCCGCGCACCCCAAGGGGTGCGCGTGGCGCACTATACTGTAAAAAAAAAAAAAAAATTCTTTTGCTTCGCGTATTCGGTTGGTTATTGGTTTGGGTCGTTACACAAAAATTTTTTCATTAAATTCAGGTGGGGCGGTTACCCCCTTTGAGTTACCTTATGCTCCACCCCTGCTTGCACTTAGTAGTAAATTTTTGGATGTTATTTCTGCAACACGTCAACACTAAAACTGAGATCAACTTTTTCTTTTTCAGAAAAAGATAATATTAGAACATACTGTGAAAACTTTACCTAAAAGATGAAGCTTCAAATACAATAAACGAAAGGAACAATTGAGCTCAACGGATCCACAACAAACCAACGAGAGCTCACAACAACTACCAAATAGAACAAGTATATGAAACTACAAGACAAATACGGCATAAATAAATAAACAAACAAGCTAATTACAAGTGACCGAAAAGGCTAGAGAACCCAATCATAATACCGGCAAGAGATTTGACCCCTTTTCTTTAAACGACCAAAAACCAATACTCAAAAAACGACACTTTTTTTTCAAACATATGCGCAACGTGCACTACCTTATGTCTAGTGCACACCAACACTGTGTGCGGATAACCCAATCAACTATTGAATGACGGCTATCTTGACACTCATAACTTCTTTAAATTAACACAAATCTACCGTCTAACATTCTAACATTATAAGGGCGCTCGTCAATTAAGAGTTTACTCGCTAGTGGAGATCCAATTAGTTGTCAATCGAGAAGTTTTCTCTGCGAACTCAAAGAAAAAAAAATTAAAATAAAATACTTTCATGAATAAAATTAAGATAGAACTTAAAAAATTACAATTGTTAATGAAAAAGTCATTGAGGCTCGTGAACTTGTTTAAGCTCGAGATGAGTAACCCGAGTTCGGGCTCGTTTGTTAAATGAACTTCAAAATATGTTTAAGCTAGAGCTCGAACTCATTTAGGCTCGACTCGAATCGAGTATTTAACGAGTCAAGCTCGAGTAGATCGCGAGTAGCTCAACTCATTTAATTTACACCCTCACTTGAGACTACGACATGTTGAAGATACGTAAATACAAAGACTCGTATATATAGATATGTAAAATTATAAATTTATGTGTTTAATAGATACTTATATTTGAAAAGTTTGAGTGAAGTAAACGAGGCTCATCCCAAGTTATAATTAATCATATTTTAAAAGGTTGGTCGACGTTGAAACTTACTGTTAACTCGTAACTAAGATTAACACGGACGTAGTCATGATTTTTTTTATATCTAGCGACATTACTGCAATTGCCTCGCGTTTAGGGGTTAGATTACTACTGTACTTTAATAGTTATTTGGTCGATTTATCTAGCGCATAAAATAAACATTGTTATTTATGTGCGAATTTTTCTAGAACAAACGTTATATATCTACACAGATAGGTTATCAATCCAGAACTTAATGGTAAAAAAAATAATAATAATAATTAAGTGTTATTGATGTTGATTCTTTGAATTCCAGATTAATAAGCAAATGTCATTATATACATCGTTAATAGTTAATAAATCGTAAATCATTAGTATCTGAAACACAGCTAATCATTGTAAACATACAAATATATTTCTAAGTCGACGATACAAACTGATAACGACAGCTAACAAGTAATCTAAGATGGAACTCGATTTAAATGAAAAAAATAAAAGGTCGAACTTCTTTTGTAAAAGAAAGTAGTTGGGACTAATACGACATGTGTGCTTTTTAAAGGGATATAAAGTGAAAATAATGTTTGGAAAAAATAGAAAAAGGAGCACTAATAATAGATGGTGCTCAGTTGATCCTCAAAGATGGCAGTGCTGGTGTTTTTCTGATTTGGAGATCACTTTGGTTATCCACCTTTTTTTTTAACCAAGGTTGCACGTATATGTTCCTGGCCCATTTTTTCATCATTCATGTACCCATTTCATATTTTGAGTTTAGCCCTCTACATAACATCAGTTACACTTTCCGTCCTGTTAGCGTTAAAATAATGACCGTTAATGTAGATATTATATATCTCGAGACTGAAATTGTAACTTTTTAATAAATATGTTTTCCTATCGGGACCTAATTTCCGTGGTGTCAATTGCACCATTTTATCTCATAATTATATGATCACCTTCCATTCTATTATAATAGACCAACTATATTATTTTTTAGGTGATGGAATGTATCTTATTCATAGTAGGTGATCTAATGTGATAGAAAGTACATATCAATAATATGTAAAAACATGTTTAACATACATCTAATAATGGTAGAGATCGCAACGAAAATAAGCCAGATTCAAGACCCAGGTGTTAAGGCTCATGTTCATAATCAAAACACGAATGTCTACAAAGATTGAAAACCTTAAAAGCAGCAGTACATTGTGCATTCAAATGAAACTGGGTTGAACTGGTCCCTTCGAAAGCCCGGTACGAACTTCCATTCCATGGTGCATGTCAGGGGCGCGCAATGTTTCAGTGTCATGAACATCTACAAGAAAATAATGAATGCCAAAATTAAGACCAAACAAAAGTCAACGCCAAACAGCAAAAGTTCACAAATGATTAATATGCTTCTATATTGTTGTTACCTTGGAGGTAATCTTCAAAACCAAAATCGTCCAAAGCACCTGTTAATGATTCTAATCCAAGCATGGAAGACGGTATAAGCCCAGGGGGCCGTTGAAATCTAAAAAAGCTCAAAACAAATAAAGAATATAAGTATCTCCTACAGTGATCATCAAAGATTTCACAAAATATAATATGCATGCTACTAGATTAAATCTATTTAACAAGTTGGAATTTTCAAATAAATAACTGCCATTTTCACCAAACAACCCAAAATCTTATTTCCTAGTTACATGAAGCATAAGATTTTCCTTAATTAAAATATCCGTTTATTACTAGGTGAGGAAGAACGGCAGAAGAATCTTAACTACGTCCATATTAAAGATCTGACAGCATTAAATGTGACACAAACTTAAGCATAAATTTCGGAAAAATACCAAGCTGGGCCAAGTTTATTGCACAATTATGTATGTAATTGTAACCATACTAGATGGAAAGATGCAACTCATCTCTAAGTGCAAGTACTATAATTGCATATGAATATGAATTAAGTAGATAAGAATCATATAAAATATACCTTTTTACGGAAATATGATCAAATCAAGATCAATACATTACTTTTACTAAATAGAATATAAATTGTACCAAAAACAACAAATCAATAATGCAAGTACAAATTAGGAGAAATGATGACACGATATATAACCTCTTAAAGTCTTAACCCTTGATCCACAACTGGAGTATAATTTTTTTTCAAAGGCAATAGTTGGCATCGAATACTCTCATTTGTCACACACACACGCGCTTTCGGGCGGAAACCCGAACCATATTACAGGGATCCGAACCTTAAACCATCCCGAGGGGCAGGCGGGTCGGACTTGGATCCTGAATATGGTCGGTAAAACCTCCCATGGGGCAACCCGGCTTATCGGAATAAATTCCACGGGTATTTATTCTTAAGTCAAATATAATATAGAAGTTTAGGCAAAAAAGGCTCTGCTTATAAACTGGTGTTGTCACATCATAAAGCTGTCATGTGCATCAGCAACATAAGTCTATCGTAAAAGCATGAAATTTAGAAGTATGAATTTAATGACAACATATGGAGTTTTAAATTGCAGGGTTAAAGGCATTGCATCGTCTCCTGTCATGTTCCTGGTATTACCATCAAGTCATCAACATATCTTTGCTTCAAGCAAAATCAACACATTAGAATTTCTATACACAAACACACACTCAAACAATCAACAAAACTTATCTACAAAAAATCACAAGTTCAATCCAAATTAAAAGCAACACGAAAATTAACTACTCTTCATCCCAAACTAGTTTAGACAGGCTAATAGATGAAAAGCAATAAAGGCAAAGCCAGACAGTTCCAGGTATCAAGTATACCTTCTAAAGTCCAAAGTGGTACATTTAGAGATCTAATATTAGACCCATGTACTTGAATGTACAAAATCTCTGTATCCAAATAATCAATTTAATAATAAATAAATCATTGTAATCATTCAAACTCAAAGTATAAAAAAATAATAAGTAAATCATTGTAATCATTCAATAGTATCTAAAGCAAAAATGAAGCATTCCTTACCCAATTCTTGATTCTTCCTTCTAAACCTTTTACAAGTAGAGCAATATACTAACAAAGATTTAATAAAATAAATCCCAATTCAAAACTATTACAGTATTTGATATTTTATATTTGAAAATGTTTATATCATCTATCAAAATATTAATCCAATAAAATTGCTGATTACTACTCCCGTCATAGATACGGATATCTCTATGAATAACGAGTATGCCAAAACCAAACGTTGGGCCTATGAAATACTATTGAAACCCTATAAATCATCATAACCCCAAATTTGAAAATCAGTCATGATACAGAACGGTTAAAAAGGATAGAAGAAGAGACCTCCTTAGGAACAGTCAGATGATCAGATGATCAACTAATGACCATTCAAAATTAAAACATGTAAACGGATAGAAGAAGAGACCTCCTTAGGAACAGTCAGATGATCAACTAATGACCTGCACATATGTCACATTGCGCAAGGAATTTTAAGAATTATGCTTAAAAGAAGGGTAGAAATGGGATTTAACTTGTATAATAATATTATATTAATGTAATATTAAAGAATGACTTTTGAGTATTAAAAATGACTTAATTATTAGTTTTGGTTTAGATGAGTAAATTGAAGTTTTGAAAAGATATTAAGTAAACAAGGATATTGATATAATATTGAATGTTTGCAAGAATATGCCTACAAAATATGCAGCCACAAACAACTACAAACTAGATCCAAGTAAAATGCAATTTCAAGATCTATTCAAACATACTAACTTTATGCCTCTCTATTTCCAAACACTTAAGGTTTTAGAACCTCACCAATATCCACTTAATAGTGTGTGTCTCAACGCAAGAAGCTAATAAAATCTTTATCACAACGTCTTGGGTAAAAGCACAAAACATAACCAAAAAAAAAAAACCAATTATCGAGTTTAATCGTTTAAAGAAAATAATCTAGTTGCAACAAACTTCCATGTCCACCCATTACTTTGAATGAGCAACATCAATCTTCACATTCGTAAACACATATAAATGAATATTTCATTATCAATACCTAAAAGAACCATCTTTTTAGCTACATTGGTAAGGCGTGCCATTAAGTAATGAGTAAAGAAAGCTACAAGTTGAATACACTCAATTGAAACACTGATCTGAACAATCTTATATTAATATTAATACTAATAATAACTGATTGATTAAGAGCACTAACCAAATATATAAAGCACTAAAACCCTAGTTACATTTATATTTCAATTATTCAAAGTGCGTTAGATACACCAAACAGTATAAATCATTAAATCAGAACATAATAATAATTAAATAAAAAAATACCTAGAAAGAACTTTTCGATCAAACTCCTGTTTCAACGGAAACGCAGAACCGTAAGTGTTTGCAAGCATTTTCCTCTTCATCTGCTCTTCTCTCATAACAGCCTGAACAAATTCGATTAATTAAATTAAAGTTATCTAATTTATAATTCATATAATAACCTAGTTATAGATGCAGGATATATGTGTATGTATTCAAATATATATGTACCGATTGAAAGGCGGATTCAAGAGGATGAGATCCGATTATGTCACTTTTGACGCCATGAAGCCCGAAACGAAGTGCGTCGTGTTTTAGACCTCCGATCTCGTGTTCAATTGTTTTTGATGAATCCATTTTTAGGTCCTTTTTTTCCCTGTTATGTCACTGTTCGTTGTTAATTTAGGAAGAACACGATGATAGCTCCCCTGTAAATACCCCCAAAGATAACTTTGCAAACAAGACAGTGTGAAGACTATTGATGAGTATAAATATATTGGGCCAGTCGTGTTGAAGCCTTTTTTGAAAGATCAGCATTTTTTTTAATGGGCTTAATATTTTTCGTGTTGAAAGATCACTGTTCGTGTTGAAGCCTACTAATATTTTTCTTAATGGGCTTAACATCCAAAAGTCCAGGTAGATTGACATATCCTATGAATAAATGGAAAATATGAGGATAAAAAGTCGTGATTCGATGCGAGGTTGTTTTCGTCCTTTAATGTTCAGTTAATTAATAATAGGTAAAGGTTGAGCAATTAAACGATAAAAAAATAAAGAAATTAAAAAAGAAGGAAAAAAGAAAGTTATAAAAAAACAATTTTGTTGCGAGGCGGTTATTTTTTAATTAACGGTCGATTAATTTAACAATTAAAAAATGGTTAAATGTCGGTTAACTAACTGTTTAAAAAATAAATGAATGAAAATAAAGGAGGGGGGGGGGGGGGGGGGGGGGGGGGGGGGGGGGGAATGAAGTAAAAAAAATTGTATAAAATAAATAATAAAAAAAGTTTTTCACAAAAAAAAAAAAAAATCGATTTATCAAAATACCTCAAAGTTTGGGTATTTACGTTATCACCACTGTGAATATGAGAATTAAGGTGAGAAGATGCCATCAGTTGTCCTTGATGACACATGGTGCCGTTGTTGGCATTGGCCTAACTCTTTAGCCAATATCTACTAATCTATATTTTTTTTTGCAGAAAATAACGAGAACTATTATAAAAACGAAAAACGTTTTCAAAAGAAAACTGATTCAACAAGAAGTACAAGAGAAGACCTCGATGAGGCTCATACCTAGAAAACGACTAATGTTCGAACTATCAATACCGAGCATCATCTAACCTAAACCGAAACAAACCAAACTAAATACTACCACTACCACGAACCACGAATTCAAAAGTCGGTTAGAAAACATGAAACTGAAGTAAAAAGATTCAAATGTCCTTTATAAACACACCGAACTCTTCCATTTTAGCACCTTGAACCAATTTTTTCTTTCATTTTTGCTGATTCTTATTCATAACCGAAGTACACGGATCTCACTGAATTTAATAATACTAAACGTGATCAGTTCGCTTTTTGCCATACACATCATCATCTTATCAAAAACTGCAAAAGGCTCATCAGTCATATTATCTTTTTGCCACACCCCATATTATCTTTTGCCACACCCGAAGAACCACCATTGCCCAACCACACTTCTTGTCTACCTTGCTAGACCCCACATAACCACACTAATCTATATGAATTGCTTAAAGAGGCATTGTTTATAACGGAGTACATCAAAATCATTGATTTGTATTGACATGAAACCGATAAATTAACATAGAAAAGATCATTTGATAAGTACAGTTTAATGGACGAGTATATGACTCATTTAGAAAACGTCATTTGACAAGTTAGATTCATATGATAATTAATTTAGCTCTTAGAACGGCGTTCTTTGGTGGTTTATATGATATATAATAGATATAAATAATAAATATAATATATACGACATCAGATAAAGGCCATGTTAGCAGACAGAGACATACATTGTTATAGATCACAAAAAAAGCCAAGACATTTTATTGCATATCAGTAGAGTAAATTATTCTGGAGAAAAGGAATCATATCACCCACCAAGGTGATCCACAGTAAAAATGTTATATCACAGCATTTTGGTTTTAAATCTTGAATGAATGTTAGAGCAATATGTCACAACCAATCAGGTTGATTTTGAAATCAGATATAAGTGCATCATTTTGGATCTGAGAAGAACGAGTTGACAGATGGCATGATCTGTGGAGACTTGTTACGAACAAACTTTCTTACTGTATGCTCCGCATACTTTTCACCTTCCACAAAGTTATCCAATATACCAGCAGTTCTGTTTTCCTTGGTCACTCTATACATGCCAATTATAAACATTTACACTTGATTAAAATTGTTACAAAAAAAATTCAAGAATACAATTAACAATTACTAGCGTGTTCATTAGCTTAATTAGGCACCAACAAATGCTTACAATCATAAGGTCTCTTATGTTCAACACTTTTGGGACCTATGAGCAGACCAACTATAAATCATGTCAGCAAGGATGTAAAGTTTGACCTATACTCTGAAACCGTTAACATATATTTTCAAACTTTGGATTGTCATAAATACGTGGAAACATTGGACTGTCAAAGCATGAAACTTTATTCTTGTGTGCAAATATTGGCATATATTTTGAATAACTGAGAATTACTTAGCATATGAAAATGTGTCATTTAGTAAATGAACTATCATCAATATAATACGTTAATCAAAATAAATGCATAGGTCAAAATACATCTAAGTATTGACGTATTGTCCAATTACTAGACCAAGACTGATTATTCTTCCTACTAAGTTTCACGACCTATCAACTAAAGTATTTTAGCTTGTGTGATGGGATTATGTCCTGATAAATTACCAAGTAATGAAAAGGGTTATATATTTCTTGACACATGTTTCAAATGGGTGACACCGTATATCACTCGTTGAGCTCTATTATTTGACGTTCTCTACTGAAGCGTCACCAAGTTCCTAACTTGACTATATTTTGTTATCAGAAAAGCCTAACCTGTCACTCTATGCCTGTGATTTATCAGTCATATATACTTATTAACAACTATAAACGGCATACTACAAGTACTATCACTTTGAGTACTTGAATTCCCTTTAGCTTCAGATGAATTCAAGGGAACTAGAAAGTTCATTAAAGATTAAACAATATTTGTACATTTTCATCCATGATAACCCTTAACATTCCAAATTTAAATATCAGATCAATCAACAATTTTAATGTCCATGAAAATACTACTCCCACTTGCAATTACTCATAACTTTCAAGAAACTGTTTTTATATGTTACAAACAGCCACCATTTAAACTTTCACCAAACAACTTTCTAGGGTTTTGAAACAAAAATGATTTATAATTCTCCAAGGTATGTAGTTATTTCATCCAGTAAACCAATATGGAGCATAAATGTGACATCATTTAAATAGCCCTAAATTTAATCAACTAATCATCCGATTCTAAATCTAGCTTCTACAACCCTCAAAATTAAGATACTCCAATATGTTACAACAAATTTGCAATAATAATATATTATAATACTCACCTGACTTCAGGATTACCGGTTATATTGCGAATTAATTGCATTCCGCAGATTCCAACAGCTAAACCCATGGTAACAAACAAAGGATAAACCTATCAAAACCATCAGATCTATCACTCAGATTCACATAATTATAATATCGTTTAATCAATCAATAATGTATCATGTATATATAAATATAAAATAAAAATTTACGAACCTCAGGCCTCAACCAACGCTTGAACGTTGAAGAAGACGCCATCTGTTTGACTAAAAGTAAAAATGTGAAAATTGGTGTGCAGTTTTGGCGAATTAGGAATTACGGAGTATTATTCTTAATTCTTAATATTTACAGTACTTTATATAAAAAAACACTACTTGGAAAACTTTTTCAGGGCAGATGTTTTGATTCGCCCCCTTCATCTTTTTAGATGTATCAAGTTACTACCCCATATTACAAATTCTATAAAGTCAAGTGCACCAAGTTGTCCAACTTGGATGATTATTCGGGGAATATTCTGTTTATATTAACCGTCCAGAAATGGCTTCTTAGACATAAAGGTTCAGTTGGCAAATGGTTTCGTCTTCACTCGTTATGTTATCTTATACTGTATATAAACATGATTACGTGTGATCAAACATATATTTACTGAAGGGTACATACATCTTTGAGTGCAATAGGGTTAAGGATCTCATAATTTAACTCTCCAGTCCGGTTACTATAAATAATCCAAATCAAAATGACGATCTTGATGGTTGATTGAATGTTGAATCCATCATTGAAAGCATATCGGCGTTCAATGGTCCAAAAAGGTTTGTAGGTTACCCTTATGAAAAATGACCATGAAAACCTTTGAAGAGAAAGTTATGTTCTTCAAATCTGACATAACCTTTGCTAGATGATTGTTTGTGGGTTTTGTAACTCTAAGATTTTTGTTTATAGTCAACCTCTAATTCTAGAATGATTTGTGGCCATATCATTTTCATAACTACCTCCTACGATATATGGTTGTAAATTAGGAAAATATCTCCACCATATTTAGATAAAATCTATCTAAACCGGCTAAAGAGCATGCACAATTATTACGGAGCCACATGGGTATTGCGCGTGCACAACGTAACGAAATAGAGTGTAACCGTTAACGGTAAACCTGCGACTCAAAGCCTTTTATTGAGCTATATTGCGCAGATATATGTGCAAACCGCAAGTATGCACAGATATGTTAGAAATTGAGTATGAATTGACTGTCCAGATTGATTCTTGAATCGTGTATTCACTTTGTCTATAAAGTATTTCGACCCAATAATTGTCTTGGTTTCACGAAATCTCTATAGGGATAAGACAAGAAAACAATTAGTGTTTTTCGCAATGAAATCACTAATCAATGTATCAAAGAGAATCTGTGTGTTTCTGTAGTTTTTGTGAATGCAAAAATGTACCAAAAACGGATGTGAAAACTGTATATGAAACGGTTATATTTTTGAAAGGATGTAACCTTTCATAATGGCCGGGAAAAACTGTTTACAACACTTGGCTTAATACACTTTCCTTTCATAACATATAGTGTATTTCGGTTGAGGTTTCGGGGCGCAGCCCCCTTGATCCCCGCAATTACGCGATAGTTAGTAGCCAACTCTTACGGGCGTGTATTCCACACTCTCCGAACTCATTGTTAAGTATAACTAGCTAACTCTTGTATTCAAGTAAATCCCAATTAAATAAAATGAATGTTGGATGACACTAAAATCACCAACAAAATATGTCGTACGCACATGATTAATGTGTAATATACATATAAATTAGTGACGGAACTTGACTACTAAGGGTCAAAAGTAGTTAAAATTATAGACCAAAGTAGCTCAAATATGTGTGGCTAACTAATCTTAAAGATTACACAATTGCATTTGTTAAAACTTATACTACTTACAAATGTAAAATACATTACTCATGCAAATGCAAATGATTACACCTTTTTATAATTGTATTTTCATATAGACAAAATTTCATTCCTCGTCCCTGAACTTTACATCTAATTTGATTCCATGTCATTTTTCTTTTTTTGTGCATCCCTCGTTCTTAAAGTATCAAAATTATATATTCCTCGTCCTCCCGTTTAATTGCTGTCAAATTAATCCGTTACCTCTTATCACATGCATATCATGTGGGGGTATTTTTGTCTTTGTTATTATTGTTCTTTTATTTTATTTAATTAATTCTTTTAATCTACTACCACCACCATCTCTGAATCCATTCACCACCACCTCTAAATTCAACAATCACCACCACCAGTGATTTGAACAAATATATCCACCACTACCACCACCTCATCTCGTCGGAATCCAGAAACCATCACCACGGATCAAATCAAAAAACACTAATTTCTCACTTTTAAGATCTATAAATAGAACGGATAATCCACCACTGTTTGGGTTTCTAAATTGGTAATACATATAGAGCAGGGAGTGTGTAACAACATTGTTTAATTTGTTTCAAGATATCAACTTTTCAACAAAGAACTGCTCCATCTCGATTATGGAACGGAACAGATCGGATCTAGAGCCCATTTAAAAAAAATGGGGAATCGAGAACAAATCCAAAGATCAGTTGTTCCTTACAAATCGGTTTTGCTTTTGCTTTCTTCTTTTGTTCCTTACAAATCGGCTCCTTACAAATCTGTACATATTTGCTTTCTTCTTTTGACCTTCAACAAATTTAATCACTTTTGACTGACCTTCAGATCCTTAATTTAATCATTTTTGTTCTGAGGTTTAACAAAGCTTTCTTCTTTCTCTGTCTCCGTGCTTTTGCTTCAGCTGTAGGATCTGGCGGAGGAACAAGAGATAAAATAAAACTTTTGTTTATCTGATTTTATAATTTGCTTACGAGCTGTGATCCAGATGTGGTTTTTAGTTAGAGTGTTGTTATAGTTGAAAGAACTATTTTTATGTTACATCTATTAATTAATGATTTTTTTATTCATTTTATTCTCTGTCTCCTTAATTTGATTTCTTGATTTTATAGAAGTATAAAATAAAATTTGGGTTTTTAATTTGGGGATGACTAACAAGAGATGATGAGGATGTGGATAAAAAGATAAGTTAAATAATAAACAAAAGAAATAAAATAAAAAGACTAAAGTACTCTCACATGCTTTGCACATGACTGAACAAACGGCTGAAATAGACAGAAATTAGACGGGAGGACGAGGGATGTAGATTTTTGATACATTAAGGACGAGGAATGCACAAAAAAAAGAAAAAGGACATGGAGTCAAATTTGATGTAAAGTTTAGGGACGAGGAATGAAATTCTGTCTTTCATATATTACGTCATTGTATGTATGTATTGTTTGATATAAATAATTTATTCATTCCATTCTAATAAAAATAAGTATAGGTATTTTAACAATTTTTAAATATTCAATGGATATCAATTAAATTAAACTGCTTAATCTAATAGATATAAATATGGGCAAATGAACTGAAATTCATATGAATATGGATGTTGAACTTTACATGAATATGGATATTGATATGAATGAATTATAACTTCGTATAGTGTTAAAAGAAATGAAATAATGGATGGCTTTGCCGTTAAAGGTCGAGCTAATATGCAGTAATTTGTACTCCATTTCAGACACAAAAGAAGGTGAGTAAGACAGATGGTTTAGTTTGACTCTTTTAGAAATTCTAAAAAAAAAAATTCAAGCTAAAATGGAGTTCTTTGGAAAGTTGAAGTCTGTTTTTGAATGAGTAATGAAGATATTGAACCAGCTTCATAAAGTGCACCGTTGTTTTTTTTGACAAAAAGAAAGGAAAATATATTAATTAGGGAAAACTTCATCAAAAAAGATGAAGCATCCGAAAGCATTACAAGAACTAAAAGTAAATCATACAAGCCAAGAAACAAAACATGGCCACAAAACAAAAGGCGAAAAAGGGAATATGTAAGCGTTGCGTATGAGCACCCAATGATTACAAAGGCAAACATATAATTTAAAAAACTTGAACATAGCTTATACAAGGTGGCACACCGAAAACCCTTCATCTTGATATTACGAACTACGTAGGATAAAAGAAGCTTAAAGCTCGAGGATTGCTATATAGAGATTGAAAAGCTCGAGCACGTAATGAGATGCGTATGGTTAGCTTCAATTTTTTTTTTTTTTTATTATTGAAAGCTTCATACGCTTGAAATCAACAAAAAGGTCAGCCTCTTGGATCGACAATCCACCCTTTCCATTACTACTAGTTGGCTCCAAATAAATAACCTCTCTAAAGTGCACCGTTGTTGGGTTGAAGAATCATGAATGAGATTAAATTTTAAGCACAATCATTACGGTAAACACTACCAGCTAGCTAAATGCTATTTTCATGTTTATATTCCATATAAATATAATTAATAAATCAGAAAATTGGCTACAAGACAAAAACATTGTTCATTGAACAGATTTTACTTCACAAATGTTAGTTTGCATATATTATATTAATATAACATAATAATATAAGATGTATACATTAAAGTTGATGATGAAATGGGTGCTACTATGTTGAGGTTTCTAAGAATCTGTGAAACCGATGTACTTTTGCCTGGGCATGGCAATTTGAGGATGATCTGCTGCTTCCGGAAGTTTTTCGTCTTTTTCTTTTCTCACGGAAGAAGAAATCTTCTGTATCGAGGACGTAGGAGATCTGCCAGCACTCAACTGATTAGAAAGTAGATAAGATTTATCAAGAGATACAATATGTTACCACTATGTCTTCAGTTATTGGACAAATACTGTACATAATAATTAAGTGACAAAATTCAGCTACATAACATTACAATGGTTCTGGTCAAAACTTAATGAATTTATTAGACATAATTAATGACACAAGCAGAAAATATCAAGTACCTTTGACGAACTGCAAGACATCTTACACTCCAAACCATTGACCCCAATGATATCTTGCATGGCAGCTGACATCGCAGCAGCAGCATCCATGTCCGAGAAACGATGTTTATTTCTGCACGCAGTCAAAATTCCAACGCCATGAAAACACAAACATATTAATGGTTGAATGTGTATAATCTTGAGAAAGGTAAAATATAAGTACAGTATTTGATTATTTTCAGTGCTTGAAAATAATTGACTTCTAAACTGAATATTCGATAATTCAGTTTTAGGGTTCATCAAAAGATTGTGATGCTTTATGAAGTAATAGGCCTTAGATTAACATTGCACAATTAGCACAATTAGTATTATTACCTCTGCAACATAATGCCAGATTCTTTATTTCCAGGTGAAACTGAAAGAAAACCGTCGTGAAGATACGTTGCAAAATTCGGATCCACAGAAACCGAAACAACTTCAGGCTTTTCATTCGTACCATCCATCAACTGAATGGTTAAACGTGATGGACCAGATGACTGCAAAAACATACGGGGAAAAAAAATAAACAAACGCACTTGGTCAGGAAATGAAACGAGGAAAAGGACAAAAAAACTTACACACTGAAATCTGTATATGTTTTCATCATGAAGATGGACATGTGCATTCTCGTAGTATACAGAATCGACAAATTTCTCAGGCTTTCGAGATCTTTCGTACTCGTACAATTGAAGAAGTTTGTTGTCTGTCTCATCTTCAGCAACAGTTTGAAGCTGTGCATCCAAACATAATATAAGTACCAAACGTAAATGCATCATGATACTAAACGTAAACGCAAATCTTCATACCTGTTTGACAAGCTTATAAATTAGCTTGTCCAATGTAAATAACACATAGGATTGATTTCCAATAATCTCCCGACAATCATCTTCGAATTTTGAATTATCGGCAGATCCATCAAGTAAACTGTATAAAGCACTCATAAATCTGTGACGTACATAAATCATATCAGCAACGATCAATATTTATAATGTATAATCAAACTTCAAGGTAGAAGATGAATATGCGAAACTAAACAAACCTGGAGTACAAATCAGGCGGTGCAGTCTCTTTAGTAGCCATCCATTTTGTTTCAGCAGATTTTGTAAGATGTTTCGCTGACAATAGTCTGTCATATAATACCTAATAACACAATATTTTACAAAAAAAAAATAAAAAATAATAAGGTGTTGTTTGTTTTCTAAGATGTTTTTGTCTGAAGATCTGCGAACAATGTCTTACAGAAGACGACTGTTTGTTTTTATGTCTGCAAAATAACTTAATCCCGTCTGCAGCACTTAGAAGCACATTTCTAAGTCTGCGAGATTGCAAACAAAAGAAGACATTATTTTATCTTATGTCTTCAGAAAAACAAAGAGTCTGCAGTAAAACGTCTGCGAGACCGCAGACATAAGACATAATAAGGTGTACAGACCAAAAAAACAAACGACACCTAACTCAATGCAATCAATGATCTAATAATATAAATAAACCAACACTCAGAATATTCACTTACTTGATGAAGCCTAAAAAGAACGTAATAGGTTTCGTCTCCATAAAAGACGTTACAATCTTTTTTCCCACCGTCATGTAACGGAGAAGCCACACGTTTCGCCAGTGGTTTTGCGGTCAGCAAAAAATGGTCTGCAGATTGCAACGAGTTTGCATCCTCAATACCCTCGGCCTCTCCTTCACTTTCGGCTTTACCGTCTTCTTCTTCGTGTTCTTCATCGGCAGCTGACTCACTGCCTGACACATCATCATCACCACCTCCATTCTCGCTGACATCATCCTCGGCATCAGCATCGATCTCTGCACTATGCTTGGCTTTAGCATGTGACCCGTTATTATCTTCATATGCAACAAAATCATCCTCATCAAAATCACCATTGGGTGATAGCTCACCCTCTTCTTTCTCAAACTTAAGCGAACTTCCATTTGATATATCACCATGCTGTTGATCGAATAAATATATCGATTACAAGATATAAATAAATCATTTCATATGCGAAACATGTGCCAATATAAGAGTCAAACCTGGGATGTGGCAACTTCATCAACGTTTGACTTGACCACCTCATGACCATCATCGTGAACATTATTTGTTCGAGAAGAAGTTGCATCACGCCCTAAAAAATCAAACCATTTTGGCTTACCAATCCCATATCCCATACGAATTTAAATATAAAATTATATTCAAAATAAGATAGAAGATGTTCATGATGCTCACCAGATACAACTCTCGAAAGAATATTATCATTTCCAAGGCGAATTACGGGTGTTTTATCCCCGACACCCGTGTTCTTAACGTCGTCTTTGAGTAAAGTAGCTCCATTTACCAAAATGCCCTTGCTTGAATACACTCTTTTTGGTGAATTACTATCAACATCTGGACTTTGATCACTCTCATCTTCATTTTTGGTAGGACCACGTGTAGATGTCTCGACATCTTCAACACCGTCAGAATCGTCAGACCGGGGCGCAACTCCTAACATTGGCTCCAAAAACCCAGTCCATAACCTCAATACTTGGTTCAGTTGTTCCTCGGTTGTGCAAATCTCTTCGCATGAAAACTTTATAAGTTTGTAAACGTCTTCATGTATATCATTATCGGTGAACTCAAACTCTAAATTTGGCACAATCAAGTGTCTGTTTCCAGCAGCAACGGTAAGAACCACATCATCATCCTTTTGATTCTTTTCTTTTATTTCTTTAATTTCCGCCACTAAACCTATACAAAACCAAAAAAGATTTTCTTTTTCTTTATAATTTCAAATAAAACGAAAAGCGACTGTAGTTATAAGCAGAGGTCAGATTCACTTACTTTTGGTACTCAGATCCTTTGAATCTTGTTGCTTGAAATAGAAACTTCGATGATCGAGAGACTTATAATGATTCTTTGCATATATATCAGCCCAAACCTTGTTAAAATCTGCTTGGCATTTAGTCCACTCATCTTGCTTTTGTTTCAAACGAAGCAATATAACAGGTAACGAAATCGATGGGCTCCTGCGCAGTGTTTCAATCACCTCAAGGCCATGATCCCCATATAACCGTTCAATGCAGCGTAAATTAATAGCTACAAACATTCATAAAAAAGTTGTAAGAACAGAACAAATAGTTAAATTAAGTTTGCCACATTTGAACTACAATACGCCATTCAAAGTGCATAAAAGGGTTGTACATGACATTTACATATTGAATTTATAATGGCAGTTATTGAAATGTACAACGTTAACGAAAACCCTTAAGAAAATCCATTTAGTATTACCTGAAAAGTGATCTTCAATAAGAATGGGATCATCTGAAACAATTGAGCCATCATTAATACCGTTTTGCAGTTCCTCAGCACGCTTTGTAGTTGAAATTACAGACTCTAACAACATGTCTAACTCAAACCTAAGCATCATAAAATACAAAAAATGAAAACCATTGTTACACACACACACACATACTTATCGGTTATTTCTATTTGTACACTGTAATTTTACCGGTCATCTTCACATCTAAACAGGCTCTCTTCGTACTGGTTTTTACGCATATGCTTGAATGAATAATCTTCACTACCAGAAGTCACAGATACCCACAGATCATTCAGTACTTGAGCACCGAGCTCTGATCTTTGGCTTACTGAAGGAATCGGGTACTACATACGACAAATGCGAAGTATAAATTTCCAAATCATAAAATTTATATTTATACATTATTTATTTAAAGAAAACAGAAAGAAAAAAGGAAAATAGACTTGCATCATCAGGAAGAAGCCTGTAGCTGGGTGTGCATCGTTGGCAATTTGCAAGATCAAGCTCTTGTATACATTTTCCTTTGTACTTATCCTTCTCTTTATTAGCATCGATTTCACGCCTACTCTCCCTTTCTTTCTCCTCTGACCGTGTTGACTTGGAAACGTTCCATAATGCTTCTGTCATTAACACATGTTTGCACAATACGTTAATTTCACATTAAACAGACATGCAGCAAAACGGAAAAACAAAAACTAAGAGGACCACATACTTTTGTCCATAACTCCAGCTAAGAACCCGTCTGTAAACAAGAAATGTTAGTGACGATAAAACTAAAACAAAAAATAAAGTGAAGTAACATAAAGTAAAAGCCACCTATGTTTTCGCAACGTTCCAGAAATGCACTGAATCCTTCCATAAGGTCTGCGTGCTTCCCGAGCAAATCAGAAACCTGAAAATGTAGATTATAAATGAATATAGATATTAAATATAAACAATTATAGTTTAGACAGAAAAACAAAACAAAGACAAAAAACATTTCAAGCTATGAAATATACCAAGCTCTGTAGTTCCTTTCTAGTAATAATTTCAGTGCTATAAATATGAAGGCATTTCAAGAATGCTTGATAATCATCTGGACTTCGTAATCGATTCTTCACATTCTCACAAAAGGTAAATTCTTGGCTGTACATGCCTATAACAAAAAAAGATACGAGTTATTAATATGACTAAAGTATGAAACTTTCATCAAATATCCAAATATCTGAACGTGATTGTAAACAGAATGCCAATATAAGACAACTGATGCAATGAAAGCAAGGTAATTAACAGTATATATCTACTCACTTTTGAGGGCCTCTTTATCTTCATTTGGGGCCGAACCTGAATGAGCTCCAAAATCTTCAACTTTTCGTGCAGATTTACGTTTCAAGTCCCTATTGCTATCGAGATCGTGATCTTTGTTATCCTGATCACTGTTTCTCCTATCCCTGCTCTCTTTTTCAGCATGTTTCCTGTGTTCTTTTTGAAGTTTCACCGCTGATTTATCATCCACATCAGCACGCTCGATACTTGGGTCCCGTTCAGCATTGACTCTGTCTCTTTTGCCTCGCTGCTAAAAAAAAAAAAAACAAGATCGGTTTTTAAAAAATTAATATACGCACAAACATCAATATATAAAGATGCAGAAAAATTTATATGAACATACTACCTTATCAATTTGACCCGGTTTGACCTCAGCAGCTGAGCTCCGTTCATCACAACGTTGATGCGAATGTTTTAGCGATGCTTTGTGTGCAGATGCAGCAGCAGAAGCATCTGGTAAAAACCTTGTGAACTCATCAAGAAGATCTGGGTGATCATTAAACAGTGTGGCAACCTGGACAAACGCAAACGGGTCATTGAAATCAGAAATAATCATATATACTAGGATACATTTTAAAAAAGCTTACAGAAAAACTCACCTCTTGATACACTTCAGTAATACCCTTGTGTTCCTTCCTATACATGTTTAAGATGTCCAAAAACGATTTGTACACATGATCATTATTTATAAAACGTTGCTGCGCAGAAAAGGTACAAACTTTGTAACTACAATATATGTAAACCAATTACATTTCTTTCACCAATAAAAAAAAAAACTCAGTATCACCTTTATTTTGTTTACAAAGTTTATGGCCTCTTCGAATTCCACTGTTTTCTTAGGTGCCACCTCATCCTCCTCAATAACAGTTATTTCATATCCCTTGGGCAAGAAAGTATTAAACCCAAAAATTAGGTTATTGTGTCCTTTAAATAATTCTTTCACCCTTGCGATGACACCAGTAGTATCAATTCTGCATTGGAACAGTTCTTAAATATTAGGTCAAACCAACATTCAATATGTTAACTTACATATCTAAAGAAAAGTAATTACCTTTGAGCTTTAAAATCTTTCATAACATCAAGAAACGAGTCATATTTGTCTCGCTGGTCTTGAAACATGTCTTTGACCTCCTTTAAATAAGTCAACGCATCGTTCGTTGTAAGTTTCTGTGCACTACTGCCACCTGCCCCTGCCCCTCCTGCTACTTCACCTCCTGCTCCCAAGGCTTGCGGTTGACCATATCTTCAATATAACAAATAAAAAAATTAGCATTTAACAATTTAGCAACAACAAAAAAATGGCATCACAAATAAGCAATATGAGATATTGCACATTCAAGTCCTTTCATATACTACTAATTCAGGACACTGATTGAGAACTTCAGTAGTTATGTGCATTCTAAAATATTTTATACACCTTCTAAACAATTTCCAAAGTTCGCATATTTTCCCGGAGTTTGCTTATGTCATCTGAATTCATAAAGTTCATTTTTTCGCAATTAATTCCACTTTCCTAATTAGATTTATCAAAAATCCCTCATTTAAAGATCCAGCTATAACAATATTATAGAACTACTAAAATGATGATATTTGTGATTACTTTTTTGGTTTTCTGCCTAACCCTAAAACACTAGAAAAATAAACCTAAATCAGTCTGGCAAGTTTACTACAACAAACTTTATTTACAGATTAACATATACAGAGATATAAATACAAAAAATCACAACCTTCAAAAGGTCAACAGTATATCTAATTGTAAACACCGATTCATTTAAATCTAAAATAACATGCAACATTTAACTAAATCCAGCAATTTCAAAACAAACTCTGTAAAACTATAAACAGATTCAAACTCATAACAACATATAATCAACCCTAACCTCAAATCTAGAGCAAATTTAAAGCAAAATTAAAACATTAACTTACGATTCTCCACGAGATGAGCCAAATGGCCTCTTAAATTGAGAGTTACCATAACCATCATCTCGTATTCGTTTCATCCCTACACAAATCAGATAAAAATTATATAAACATAAGAACTAAATCTTCTTCCAATAATAATCATAAATAGATGGATAGATAAAATAATGTAAACACCTGAAGTAACAAACCAGGCCTTAACAAAGGCAAATTGATGAAATTGGGGGCAGATCTATATACAGGTTTGGATCGAAAGAACGATTTACTAGTTGTTGTTGAGCAAAAACAAAAAGAAGAATGAGAAAATAAGCGGTAGAAACAGAAATAAAAATAAAGAGGTGAAGAAAATTTTGTATTGCAAGTGATGAATATGATGATGATAACAATCTAAAATCTTTACGTGACACTATTAATATTTTCGTATATATGTATATAGATAGAAGGTAGAATTTGTAGAGCGAATAAAATTTCATAAAATGCAACGAAAGAGAAGAGGCTAATTTGTGTATTTGTGTTTTTTGAGTTTCGGGTGTTTACTTGTTGGGCACTTGAAGGCCATACTGGGCTTGATTTACTTGGGCTTTTTTAATGACAAAATACTTTTATTTTTATATGGGCCCAGGCGGCCAGGCTTTCTTTTAAATGTTATTAAAACCCAACTAGGATGTTTTTTTGAGACATTCTAGAAAATTAGGGATTTGGGGTTGTGATAAATGATAGGAGTATATTAGGCAGGTCCCAACAGTTGGTCTTTGGAGGCCGCCCAGCATTAGCTCAGGAGGGCTCTGTTGGCAGCAAGTCGCCTAGACTACCGCCCAGGGATTAGCCCAGCTCCACGTTTCCCTTCTCGTGTTTTTGTGAAATATCTGAGCACAGAGGGAGTGTATAGTTATGTAGTACTTTTTGCTTTTGAACATGTACATTTATTTAATTACTTAATATAGTGAATTCTAATTTATATGAGGAAGTATGTCATTGGTGATAGTGTTTAGTCCTAGGTTAGTCCTCGTGAAGAAGTGCTGATGTGCTGATGTGGCGCTGATATGACGGCTAGTCCTGAGGAGGAAGTATGTCTTGGTTGGAAGCACTCTTAGACCACTCCCGACTGTGGCATGCTTCTTAAAAAAGACTAGATTCCACGTCAGCGCCACGTCAACATTTTCTTAGAAAAACTAAAAAAAAAGAATAAACGCTATTAACAATTACATATTTCTTTAAAAAAAAACTGGACCACTAATCAATTTATATTATATCATCAATTATCAATTAAAATAAAAAAAAATATAATGTAATACAAATAATAATAATAATAATAATAATAATAATAATAATAATAATAATAATAATAATAATAATAATAATAATAATAATAATAATAATAAATAAAAATATAAAACTACCTTCTAAGTTTCTTTAAAAAGAATTGCACCAAGACGGGTTCGAACCCGAGAACTCACGAACCTACCCAAACTCATTTAACCATCCATCTGTTTCTGTTTTCTTAGAATAATACCCGTTTTTAATTTCATTTATATTATAATTCGTATTCATCTTCTTCAATGAGCTAGTCAACCAATGATCATTTCCAACCTCAAATTACAGTTTGATTTTATCTTTGAAACATAAATAGATACGACTGTATTTGAAATTAACAGATACTAATTAAAGAAAAATTTCAAACCGAAAGCAGATACTGTAAACTGTCGCAGAAAGAAAAAAAAAATATAGTTTGAACTCAAATCTTGATTTCGATTTTTAGACACTTACAGGTTGAATTTACAACACAAAATAGTTTCTAAATCCATCCCATAAACTTCTGAAATCCTTAATTTATCTTGAAACAAAACACAGAATTCGAATTTCCCTATGAACACAAAACTTTGACCTTTTGAAACTTAACTTTGACTTCAAAATTGAAACGTGATACAATGAATTGGCTTTTAAGATTTTGCAGATAGTTGAGGTAAGGGATTCCTAACAAGATCACATTTACATTTTTTTTTGAAATTTGATTCAAGTGAGAACTTTTTAAAAAAAATAAGTGAACAGAGTATATAGGTGTTCGTCGAGTTATTTTTATAAATTTTGTCAATGAAAAAGCTTGTTAAGGTAATTGAAATTGATAGTTGAAACGTGAGGTTTTATTGGTATCAATTATAACTGAAATTGAATCGTTTATATAGCAAATTGATGTCGGCAGTTTAAATCAAATTCAGAGAAAAATAAATAAAATAAAATAATAAAAAAAATAAAGGGAGAAAGGGATTGGCAACGGTTTTTGTTTGCTAATGTGATCATTTGGAATCATATCGTACCAATTATACACAAATTAAGCAGTTTAGACAAAGACATGGAACTGTAATCGATCTGTTTCTGATTATATATGTATAAACTTAATTTTTGTAATTAATCTTTATTAGTAATATTAATAATAGAATTTATAATAAAAGTATTAATAATAATAATAATAATAATAATAATAATAACAACAAAATAATACTAAAATCATATTTATAATATTGATAATATTAGTAATAACAATATAAATGTTAGTTTTTATAATAATGCTTATATCAAATATCAATGATGGTAATAAATAATATTAATATCAATGTAAATAATGAAATTTTTAATAATAATAATAACTAATTAATAATGATAAATAATGATACTAAAATTTATAAGAATGATAATAAGTATATTATTAATAATAATACATTGTATCATTTTCTACTAATAATATGATATTAAAAAAAATTATAATCTTAATGTTAGTGTTCGTTTATTAATAATAATAATAATAATAATTTTTAAGATTAGATATAATGATGATCATATAGATAATAACAATAATGATAATAAAAATATTGATATTATTAATGATACAAATATCAATATCAATATTAATGTTGATAATATTATTAATGAAAGTAATGATCATAATTTTAATATAACATTATACTTTAACTTATAAATACATATATTATGCTAACCTTATATTTCATATTTATTTGAATATTTTATACGTGTTACAATGTACCTATAATATTACTTATACATAGTAATCATATATATATTTATATATAAAATTGTTTTAAATTACCCCTAATTATTTCGTATCTTATTTTACATATTTAGTTCCATAGTTTATTTTATAATTTCAAATTATTGTACATACTTACTTTTAGTCGTATACATACATATTTATTTACAAACAATTGTTCGTGAATCGTCGGGAATAGTCAAAGGGTATAGATTTCAAAAATTTCAAGACACAACATTACAGATTTTGCATATCGTGTTGGAACCATATAAAGATTAAAGTTTAAATTTGGTCAGAAATTTTCGGGTAGTTACACGTACTATTATCTTTGCTCTATTCATAGGAGCATACTTTCGATGTAAAACATTCGACGTTAGTTATGACGTCACCTTTTATCTTGAATGCAAACGTATTTTGAAATAGCATATAGTGTTTGACCTTGTAATGATCATGTTGTTGATGATTCGTACACGATGGTTTTGTACGGGGCATCACATTTGGTATCAGAGCATTGGTTGTAGGGAATTAGGTTGCATTAGTGAGTCTAAGACTGACCCGAGTAGGATTCACTAATAGGATTAATCTACAACTTGCCAGTTTACTTGTTTCCGCTGAACTTACTGCATGCTGCTGCTTACTTTTACTGCTATATGCCGTATGCTACTACATGACTTCACTACTGCATGCTATTATCTGTTTTCGATTGCATGATACTTGCCGTTATTGCCATGCTACTTACTGTTATACATGATTTAGACTGTTGGCCTAATACGTGCTTGCTTTATGACTTACTGACATGGAAAATTTATTTTTCCTTGTTCAGATGTCGGATATTCCACCTGCTATCATTTTGGGCAGTTCAGACTCGTCAGCCACCCCACCTACTGCTGCTGCCGACACACCGATCCCGTTGCCTACTAGTGACCCCGGCGCTTCATCTTCCGGAGCTAGCAGCCATGCGCTTGCCCCAGTGGTTACTTCTAACGGAACCCAGGACCCTCCGGAGATTCCAGCTCCATCTGCCCCCGGACCCTCGGTATCACAGTCCCGCTCCGGTGAGATTGTGATTCCCGCGGAATTCGTGGAAGGTCCATTCCGTAACCGGTATCGCCATTGGTGCTGATGCGCCCCTGATGGACGTCTCATTCCGATCGGACCCGCCCGTTACCGACAGATGATAGCCGCCCAAGGATGGCCGCCCGTGCAGTCACCACCACATGATTCGGATGACCCATCATCCGCTGATTCTTCATCCGATGACTCATCCACAGACGACTCGAATGACGATGACTCCGACGAGGAGGACCCTGATGCACCTGTACAGCCACCCTCCACCCCGCCGAAGAAGCGGTATCGCTTCGACGGTACTATTATTCCGGGGATCAACAGAGGACGAGCATTCACTGACGCATTTGGACGGCGTCGTAGGGTTACTGCCCGTAAACGGCTTGTGCCGTACCCTGCGGATCCCTTCATTCGTAAGCCTTACCGCCTTGCAGCCTCTACTACTGGAGCCGGACCGTCTACATCTGTACCACCGGCACCACCTGCACCCCCTGCCCCACCATCTCCCACTGTCGAGGAATTGACAAGGGAGGTGGGGATCCTCCGAGCTCGGGTAGCTGAGCTCGAGGACTAGATGTCCCATGTATTGGATATCCTTTACCCACCTTCACCGTAGGGCTTTTATATTTAGATTTCGTTATGTAATCTAGTTGTAGTTTAATGTTTCACTTATGTATTGTACGGACTTATTCAGATGTATGCAACTTATTATTATTATTGGAACTTTGCGTTATTTAATTCTTGCACGATGTTCTATTTACGTTACTGTATGATTCTGTGGTATTTGTACCTAGATGCGTTATTTAATAAACATGTGATGTGTTGATTCTGTGTTAGTTACATATACTGTATTATTATATATTGAATGCTGGATTTTGACTTGAGTCAAAATTTTTGTTTAGAACACCATGGCCAACGGACGATCAACACCTACCACCACCCAAATCGAAGAGATGATTGCCGAAAGGGTAGCCGCAGCCATTGCGGAAATGCAACCCCAAGCTCCACCGCCACCGCCACCACCACCGGTTATTCAACCCATTCGTAATGGGTGTACTTACAAGGAATTCCAGAGCTGTAAACCACATAACTTCAGTGGCACTGAGGGACCGGTTGGTCTCACTAGATGGTTCGAAAAGCTAGAATCAGTATTCCGAGTTAGCAACTGTTCGGAGGACAGCAAAACCAAATTTGCTTCCTGCACGCTGTCTGACGGCGCGCTCACGTGGTGGAACACAATGGCACAGGCACAAGGCATTGATGAGGCGTATGCTACGCCATGGGAAGAATTTAAGTGTACCATGATTGAGGAGTATTGTCCGAGAACCGAGATACAAAAGATGGAAATGGAGTTCATGCAGTTAAAGGCCGTTGGGAACGACCTTGATGGTTACAACAGGAGATTTTTGGAATTAGCCCTGATGTGTCCGACAATGGTCACCCCGGAATTCAAGCGAATGGAAAGGTACTTCTGGGGACTTCCTAAGAGCATTAAGGGAAATGTCACCTCGTCCAAGCCACCAAATGTCCCGGAAGTGATGCGCTTGGCGCATACTTTAATGAATCAAATAATCATCGATGAACCGGAGAAGGCTAAGTCTGAAGCAGGTAGTAGTGAGAAGCGCAAATGGGATAACAACAGGGGAAGGACCTATGAGCAAAACCCGACGAAACTACATGAGGGTTTTAGGGGAAACAACAACGGTGGAAATCCCAATCCGAACACCAACACGAACCCGAACTACAAAGGAACCTTACCACAATGCAAGCAGTGCTACAAGCACCATACTGGATATTGTAATGTTGTTTGCGAAAAGTGCCAACGGACTGGGCATATCGGGAAGGACTGCAAGGTCACCACTTTGAATGGGAAGCCGAACACCAATGGGCCTAAAAAGTGCTACGAAAGCGGATAGATGGGCCATTTCAGAAATGCGTACCCCAACAAAAGAAAAGACGGCAGACCACCCCGTGGTAGAGCTTTCAACGTTAATGCAAGGGATGCACGCGAAAACCCCGACTTGGTGACAGGTATATTGTGACGATCGCTCCAAATCCATATGGACGAACACGTCATTCATCGATTTCATTGCGAGGTATTTGACCTCTATATTATACGTTTTGTAAACATTGTATTCTTTTGAAAAGGCACACCATAAATGAATATTTAAATCAAAGGATTTCGACATCTGATGATTTCTACATATAGACAATCACCGTAAATAATAGTTTACAATAATACTTCCGTTGACAATGCAGTCAAAATAAGATACATGGTGATGATTTGGTGAATGCAACGTTTCCTTGAAAAATATGTCATGTAAGACTCCATGCACATAGCTTGTCTAACATATAAGCAAACAGCGGAAGACTTCTAGGGAACCTGAGAATAAACATGCTAACAAGTGTCAACACAAAGGTTGGTGAGTTCATAGTTTTAATGTATCGTATAATCTGTATATAAAGGTGGATCACAAGATTTCAGTTGTTTCATCCAGAAACGTTTATCAAAATATTCTACGAAATTGAGAACCCTGGTAACTAAACTTAACGTATATATAATTTATACCCTTTGTATAATCATCTTAATAATACACGCAAACCAACGTGTACGCTTCTTGATAATGCTAAAAACGAACATATATTTCATAGCATTATTCCCCAAGAAAGACAAGCTTTTAGTTGCAAATGTTCTATTTACAAGTGATATTCGTTTAAATATTAAAAGGTGAAGACAAAAGACAGATTCGACGAATTGAAGACGCAAACGACCAAAAAGCTCAAAAGTACAAAATACAATCAAAGAGGTTCCAATTATTGATAAAAAATGTCTCGAAATTACAAGAGTACAAGATTCAAAACGCAAAGTATAAGATATTAAATTGCACGCAAGGACGTTCGAAAATCCAGAACCGGGACCAGAGTCAATTCTCAACGCTCGACGCAACGGACTAAAAATTACAAGTTAACTATGTATATAAATATAATATAATATATAATTAATTCTTAAAATTAATATATATATTATAATATATTTATAAAACGTCGGCAAATTAAAAGACAAACCTTTGTGAGCTGGAATTACGAACTCCGCGAGTTGCGGAGTATGGAGGCCAAAAATGCCGCGACTCGCGGAGCAGCCAAATACGAAAATCCCTATAAAACCCAGCGAATTCTGATCATTTTTATCATCCAATATATCAATCTCTCTAGATCTATACGTAATATTTATATTTATATTTATATTTTAATTTTAATTTTAATTTTAATTTTAAATTCTAATAATAAGGGTATGTTAGCTAATGTTGTAAGGGTGTAAGTCGAAATTCTGTCCGTGTAACGCTACGCTATTTTTAATCATTGTAAGTTATGTTCAACCTTTTTAATTTAATGTCTCGTAGCTAAGTTATTATTATGCTTATTTAATCCGAAGTAATCATGATGTTGGGCTAATTACTAAAATTGGGTAATTGGGCTTTGTACCATAATTGGGGTTTGGACAAAAGAACAACACTTGTGGAAATTAGACTATGGGCTATTAATGGGCTTTATATTTGTTTAACTAAATGATAGTTTGTTAATGTTAATATAAAGATTTATAATTGGACGTACTCATAAATTACCATATACACTCGATCGGACACGATGGGTGGGGTATTTATATGTACGAATAATCGTTCATTTAACCGGACACGGGAATGGATTAATAGTCATTATAATTATTAAAACAGGGGTGAAATTATGTACAAGGACACTTGGCATAATTGTTAACAAAGTATTAAAACCTTGGGTTACACTCAGTCGACATCCTGGTGTAATTATTAAACAAAGTATTAAAATCTTGTTACAGTTTAAGTCCCCAAATTAGTTGGAATATTTAACTTCGGGTATAAGGATAATTTGACGAGGACACTCGCACTTTATATTTATGACTGATGGACTGTTATGGACAAAAACCAGACGGACATATTAAATAATCCAGGATAAAGGACAATTAACCCATGGGCATAAAACTAAAATCAACACGTCAAATATCATGATTACGGAAGTTTAAATAAGCATAATTATTTTAATTCATATTTAATTTCCTTTAATTTTATATTTAATTGCACTTCTAATTATCGCATTTTATTTTATTGTTATTGTATTTAATTGCACTTTTAATTATCGTACTTTTTAATTATCGCAAGTTTATTTGATCGCACTTTTATTTATCGCAATTTCATTATCGTTATTTACTTTACGCTTTAAATTAAGTCTTTTATTTATTTAATATTTTACATTTTGTTTTAACTGCGACTAAAGTTTTAAAATCGACAAACCGGTCATTAAACGGTAAAAATCCCCCTTTATAATAATAATATTACTTATATATATATTTGTATTTTTATAAAAGTAAACTAATATAGCGTTAAGCTTTGTTTAAAGATTTTCCCTGTGGAACGAACCGGACTTACTAAAAACTACACTACTGTACGATTAGGTACACTACCTATAAGTGTTGTAGCAAGGTTTAAGTATATCCATTCTATAAATAAATAAATATCTTGTGTAAAATTGTATCGTATTTAATAGTATTTCCTTGTAAAATATAAAGCTATTTTATATACACCTCGCATAACATCAAGTATATTTTTGGCGCCGCTGCCGGGGACAATCAAACTTAAAAGCCGGAAGCGCAACGCTAAATAAAGAAAAAAAAAGATTTTTATTTTTAGTTTACTTTTATTAAAATTCACTTGTGTAAAAATACGTTTTTAATTATTCGAAAATATAAAAAGAAAACAAAAATTTATATATTTATTTAAGATTTTGTTAAATATTTAAGTTTTATAAAGTTTCTTTATTTTTATTTTATAAAAATATAAGTTTTATTTAAATATTTTTATTTAAAACATAAAAAAAACGAAAAAAATTAATATATATATAAATCTATTTTTAAGATATTTTTAAAATTATAAAGTAGTTCTATTTTTATTTTAGTTTTTAAATATAAGTTTTTATTATATAAATATTTTTATTTAAACAGAAAATATAAAACAGAATATAAAAAAAAACGCGTCGAATTTTAATCAACCTGTCATCTGAAAATTGAAACCCCGCGACTCGCAGAGTTTGCAGCTTCGAATACCGTGACTCGCGGAGACACTCTGACACGCCGACAGAAACCCTAATCAGGCATTAAATATGGGGTAATTATTAATTATTATTATTATTAACCCTAATTACTTATTATTATTATAATTAGTTTTAAGTTTCTTTTTATTTAATTTATATATTTAGTTAAATTAGTTTAATTAATGTAAAATTACTAGTTTTAATAAATAAATAATATAAAAATAATATTTTTATAAAAATCGTACTTTTTACAACTTTTTGTATATTTTTATATTTTCTCCCTTTTTAATTGTTTTAGCGTAATATTTGTATTTTTCGTTAATTTTTAAGTTTTAAACTTAGTTTTTGCCATAATTATTTTTTACTTCTAGATTTTTAGGCTTTGCCGTAAAATCCCTTAAGTGCCTTTTCTTTAGACTAAGATTTAGGTACTTTAGAATTTTGCGACGCCTTTTTAAGTTTTAGTTTCTTTTTAAGTTATTGCCATTTGGGATATAGTTTTTCTTGTAAGCTTTAATATTTTTAGACACCTTTTACCTATGTATCAATTATCATTCCAATTAGTAATCTCAATTTGCGATTATAATTTTAAGTTAGTGATAGTAATAAGGTTGGGTTAGTCGAGTGTTTTTAAGTTCTATAAGTCACTCTTTTTCTTTCTTATTTTTATTTTTCGATCTTTTTCCGACACGCTCTTTTTCTTTCTTATTTCTCGCTATTCTAGTTTTTAGGACATAGATTTTTTATTCTACTTCTTATCTAAATTTCTTAAAATTACGAAAATTTATTTTAAGTGGTTAAATTGATAGACATCAAAATTTTATGGTTCGTCGTAATAGTTGGATTTGTACGTGGACCGGGTTATTGGAGCCAAACAGTCCTCAATTATATTGAGACCAAACGAATCCTGCCCCTCTGCTGCATCTTTTGGCTATTCGAAACGTGGACAAAATCAGAAAAGTCTATTAATTGGATAACTTATATAATTTTTCTTTCCTTTTAAAAACTAATAGGATATTCAGTGAATGCACCGAGCAAGACGTTCACCACCTTTTGTACGTTCACCACCTGTAACTAGATCAAGACATTTAGCAAATATTACCGCCGTTGATTTTTCTTTAGAATCGTCATCCAGTCGACCAAGTACTCCAGTTCAAATTTCCGATAATCCATTTTTTGAACCCGATCTCACAATTGAGAATCCGGAGAATATTCAGGGACGATTCATAGATCCTGAACTATTAAATTTTCCTCCGGAACCACCAATCATTCAAACAGAGATTGTTGAGGAACGAACCATTAAACCAGAATCCTCTAGTGATTCCGATTCAACAAATTCAATTATGGAGAATCTAGAACCTTTAAGTATGGAAGACCGAATGAAAGCTAAACGCACTGGCCAAGGTCACGCAATTACTCATCCTGACATTAATGCGCCAGATTATGAAATCAAAGGACAAATTCTACACATGGTGACTAATCAATGCCAATTTAGTGGTGCGCCGAAGGAAGATCCAAATGAACATCTTCGTACCTTTAATAGGATCTGCACTCTATTTAAAATAAGAGAAGTTGAGGATGAACAGATATATCTCATGTTATTTCCCTGGACTTTAAAGGGAGAAGCCAAAGATTGGTTGGAATCGTTACCTGAAGGGGCGATTGATACATGAGACGTTTTAGTTAAAAAAATTCTTAAACAATTCTTTCCTGCATCTAAAGCCGTAAGACTTCAAGCAGAAATTGTTACGTTTACACAGAAACCGAATGAAACTCTATATGAGGCGTGGACAAGATTTGGAAAGTTATTGAGAGGATGTCCGCAACATGGTTTAGACACCTGTCAAATAGTACAAATATTCTACCAAGGATGCGACATCACTACAAGGAAAGACATAGATATAGCAGTTGGTGGTTCCATTATGAAGAAAACCGAAACTGATGCTTATAAAATTATTGATAACACTGCTTCCCACTCACATGAGTGGCACCAAGAAAAAGATATCGTTAGATCATCTAAAGCAGCTAGAGCCGATTCTAGCCATGACTTAGATTCCATTTCCGCAAAGATAGATGCTGTCGAGAGACGAATGGAAAAGATGACTAAGGATATTCACTCAATACGAATTAGTTGTGAGCAGTGTGGAGGACCACATTTGACAAAAGATTGTCTCAGTATTGAACTAACAATGGAACAAAGAGAGAATGTTTCATATCTAAATCAAAGACCTGGAAATAATTATCAGAATAATTATCAACCGCCAAGACCTATTTACAATCAAAATCAGAACTATAACCGAAATATTCCATACAACAACCAACAAGGTCCTAGCAATCAACAAGTATCCAACAATACTTACAATCAGCAAAGACCTAATTTTCAAAACAAACCACCACAACTCGATGATAAAAAGCCGAATTTAGAAGATATGATGACGAAGCTAGTTGAAACTCAAATGCAGTTTTTCACATCTCAAAAACAAACCAATGAACAAAATGCTCAAGTATTTAGAAATCAACAAGCTTCTATTCAAAATCTGGAACAAGAAGTAAGTAACCTAGCAAGGTTAATAGGTGAAAGAAAACCGGAAAGTTTACCTAGTGATACAAATGCTAACCCCCGGAATGAAACAGCTAAAGCCATTACCATAAGAAGTGGTACAACACTTAAACCACCTGAAATACCTGTAACTTCTGATGAAGCTATTCCTACTCCACAAGAACCACAACCTGATCAAGATAAGGAAAAAGAACCGGTAGTTGAAAAGGTTAATGAAGATAACACAGTTAAGGATAAACCTTATGTTAAACCATACCAACCACCACTTCCTTACCCGAGTAAAATGAAGAAAGAGAAACTTGAAGCCGAGCAATCCAAATTCTTGGATATGTTTAAACAGATAAATGTAAATCTTCCTTTCATTGATGTGATTTCAGGAATGCCTAGATATGCTAAATTCTTGAAAGATCTAATCTCAAATAGAAAGAAAATGGAAGAACTCTCGGCTGTTACTATGAACGCTAATTGTTCAGCAGTGCTGTTGAATAAGATACCAGAAAAACTATCTGATCCAGGAAGTTTCACAATTCCATGTTTTCTGGGTAGTCTTAGTTCAATAGAAGCATTGGCAGACTTAGGTGCTAGTATAAATCTAATGCCGTATTCACTATACGCTAAACTAGACCTTGGAGAATTGAAACCAACAAGAATAAGTATACAACTAGCCAATCGATCAATAAAATATCCTAGAGGGATAATGGAGAACATGCTAATTAAAGTTGGTACTTTAGTATTTCCAGTAGATTTTGTTGTTCTGGACATGGAAGAAGATTCTCAAGTTCCTCTCATATTAGGAAGACCATTCTTAAACACGGCTAAAGCAATGATAGACGTGTTCGGTAAGAAATTGACCCTAAGTATAGAGGACGAGAGTGTTACCTTTTCAGTTGATAGAGCAATGCAACAACCGCAATCTGCAGATGATACATGTTATTATATTCAAACTATAGACTCACATGCAGAATTGTTAGAAGAATTTCCAGAATTACAAGGAACAGGAGAATGTTCTTTAGGAGAAGGTAATGAACCAATTAATGAAGCTGAAATATTAGCTACACTTATAGCTAATGGATATGAACCAACAACAGAATAAATTCAAATGCTAAAAGAAGAAGACAGATATCGATATAAATCATCGATAGAAGAACCTCCGAAATTAGAGTTAAAGCCACTTCTAAACCATTTGGAATACGCTTATTTACATGGTGAATCTGAATTACCTGTAATAATATCGTCTTCTCTTACTGAAAATGAGAAATCACAACTCATTTCTGTGTTGAAAGCTCATAAACCAGCCATTGCATGGAAGATTCATGATATTAAAGGAATAAGTCCTTCGTATTGCACACATAAAATCCTTATGGAAGAAGGTCATAAAACGTATGTGCAACGCCAACGAAGACTAAATCCTAATATGCAAGATGTAGTTAAGAAAGAAATTATTAAACTACTAGATGCAGGTTTAATATATCCAATTTCTGATAGTCCATGGGTAAGCCCAGTTCAATGCGTGCCTAAGAAGGGTGGCATGACTGTCATTACAAATGAGAAAAATGAGCTTATTCCTACTAGGACTGTAACAGGATGGCGTGTGTGTATTGATTATAGAAAATTAAATGACGCCACCAGAAAAGATCACTTTCCCTTACCTTTCATTGATCAAATGTTGGAAAGATTAGCCGAAAATAGTTACTATTGTTTTCTTGATGGATTTTCCGGATATTTTCAAATTCCAATAGCACCCGAAGATCAAGAGAAAACCACATTCACGTGCCCTTATGGTACTTTTGCTTACAAACGCATGCCATTTGGACTTTGCAACGCCCCTGCAACCTTTCAAAGGTGCATGATGGCGATTTTTCACGACATGATAGAAGAATGCATGGAAGTTTTCATGGATGACTTTTCAGTCTTCGGTGATACATTTGAATCATGTCTAGTTAATCTGGAACGAATGCTTATTAGATGCGAACAATCAAATCTAGTACTTAATTGGGAGAAATGCCATTTCATGGTTAAAGAAGGCATCATTCTTGGTCATAAAATTTCAAAAGAAGGAATTGAAGTGGATAGAGCTAAAGTAGATGTAATTGCTAAACTTCCACATCCCACCAATATTAGAGGAGTTAGGAGTTTTCTAGGGCATGCCGGTTTTTACCGACGTTTCATAAAAGATTTTTCTAAAATTGCCACTCCTATGAATAAACTCCTAGAAAAGGATGCTCCATTCATCTTTTCAGATGAATGTATCAAATCTTTTAATATTCATAAAGAAAAACTTACTAATGCGCCGATCATGATAACACCAAATTGGAATCTACCATTTGAACTAATGTGCGATGCAAGTGATTTTGCAATGGGAGCCGTTTTAAGACAAAGGATTGAAAAACGATTTCAACCTATATATTATGCTAGTAAGACGTTACAAGGAGCACAAACAAATTACACAACTACTGAAAAAGAACTCCTTGCTATTGTCTTTGCTTTTGACAAATTTCGTTCATATCTCGTTCTAGCAAAAACGGTGGTCTATACCGACCATTCTGCTCTTAGATACCTATTTTCGAAACAAGATGCCAAACCAAGATTAATCTGTTGGATCTTACTCTTACAAGAGTTCGATATTGAAATCCGAGATAAAAGAGGAGCAGAAAATCTCGCCGCTGATCATCTTTCTCGTCTTGAAAATCCCGAATTAGAAGTTCTAAATGAATCGGCCATACAAGACAACTTTCCTGATGAATATCTATTGAAGATAGATTATAATGAAATTCCATGGTTTGCAGACTATGTAAACTATTTAGTATGTGGATTCCTTGAAAAAGGATTATCGTACCAAAAACGAAAGAAATTCTTCAGTGATATAAAACACTATTTCTGGGAAGATCCATATCTGTTTAAAAGTTGTCCCGATGGAATAATACGCCGATGTGTATTCGGAGATGAAGCTAGTAAAATTTTAAACCATTATCACACAGGACCAACAGGAGGGCATTATGGGCCTCAACTAACAGCAAGAAAAGTTTATGAAGCTGGATTCTATTGGCCTACAATTTACAAAGACGCACACCTTCTTTGCAAATCCTGTGATGCTTGTCAAAGGGCCGGAAAAATAAGTCAACGTGATGAAATGCCACAAAATGTCATACAAGTATGTGAAGTATTTGACATTTGGGGTATTGACTTTATGGGTCCATTTCCAAAATCTCATAATAATCTCTACATTCTCGTTGCCATTGATTATGTATCTAAATGGGCAGAAGCACAAGCTCTCCCAACTAACGATGCACGAGTTGTAGTCAACTTTTTAAAACGTCTTTTTGCAAGGTTTGGAACACCGAAAGCTTTAATAAGTGATCGAGGTACTCATTTCTGTAATAATCAACTTGAGAAAGTTCTTAAAAGATATGGAGTAACTCATAAAATTTCCACCGCATATCATCCACAAACAAGTGGACAAGTTGAAAATACCAACCGAGCTTTAAAACGTATTCTAGAGTAAACCGTAGGATCAAATCCGAAGGAATGGTCCATTAAATTGGAGGATGCACTCTGGGCTTTTAGAACAGCCTACAAAACTCCAATTGGAACCACACCTTTTAGACTTGTTTATGGAAAAGCATGTCATCTTCCAGTAGAAATTGAACACAAAGCATTTTGGGCTTTGAAGACATGTAATCTTGATATGCATGAAGCTGGACGTCTACGATTAAGTCAACTAAACGAATTAGAAGAATTAAGACATGAAGCATACGAAAATTCGTTAATCTATAAGGAAAGAACGAAGAAATGGCATGATAAAAGAATCAGAAGTTTAAAAGAATTTAAAGAAGGAGACAGAGTTCTTCTTTTCAATTCACGATTCAAGCTATTTCCTAGAAAATTGAAATCAAGATGGTGTGGACCATTCATAGTCAAAAGAGTTTTCCCATACGGAACGATAGAATTAATAAATTCAAATGGGATTGAATTTAAAGTTAATGGTCACAGAGTTAAACACTGCATAGATAGTCCAATGGAAGTTGACAATGAAGTTAATCACAATTTCGATACCACAGCTAACTAAGTGTGGGGAGAATCAAGTCTTTAAAGGATAATATGTATTTCTGTTAGAGTTAGATTGTCTGTTTTAGTGTAGTTCTCGAAAATGGAACCCGAATGGTCTTTCCCTAGCAGACCCTAAAGAACTAGTCTTCTCCCCCCATTCTGAATTTTTTTTTTTTTTTTTGGAAATGAAGACTGCCTGTGAACTAAACCATAGTCTAATGCTACACGCTTTGATCACTAAACGTAATAATGACACACTACCAAGTGAAATAGTATCAGTAATCAGAGAAAGATTGGACGGAGTAAGAAAAGAATCCAGATGCTGAAATGTCCCGTTCTTATTGATTAAAAACGTTCCATATTAATTGATTTCGTTGCGAGGTTTTGACCTCTATATGAGACGTTTTTCAAAGACTGCATTCATTTTTAAAACAAACCATAACCTTTATTTCATAAATAAAGGTTTAAAAAGCTTTACATAGATTATCAACTAATGATAATCTAAAATATCCTGTTTACACACGACCATTACATAATGGTTTACAATACAAATATGTTACATCGAAATCAGTTTCTTGAATGCAGTTTTTACACAATATCATACAAACATGGACTCCAAATCTTGTCCTTATTTTAGTATGCAACAGTGAAAGCTCTTAATATTCACCTGAGAATAAACATGCTTTAAACGTCAACAAAAATGTTGGTGAGTTATAGGTTTAACCTATATATATCAAATCGTAACAATAGACCACAAGATTTCATATTTCAATACACATCCCATACATAGAGATAAAAATCATTCATATAGTGATCACCTGGTAACCGACATTAACAAGATGCATATATAAGAATATCCCCATCATTCCGGGACACCCTTCGGATATGATATAAATTTCGAAGTACTAAAGCATCCGGTACTTTGGATGGGGTTTGTTAGGCCCAATAGATCTATCTTTAGGATTCGCGTCAATTAGGGTGTCTGTTCCCTAATTCTTAGATTACCAGACTTAATAAAAAGGGGCATATTCGATTTCGATAATTCAACCATAGAATGTATTTTCACGTACTTGTGTCTATTTTGTAAATCATTTATAAAACCTGCATGTATTCTCATCCCAAAAATATTAGATTTTAAAAGTGGGACTATAACTCACTTTCACAGATTTTTACTTCGTCGGGAAGTAAGACTTGGCCACTGGTTGATTCACGAACCTATAACAATATATACATATATATCAAAGTATGTTCAAAAATATATTTACAACACTCTTAATATATTTTGATGTTTTAAGTTTATTAAGTCAGCTGTCCTCGTTAGTAACCTACAACTAGTTGTCCACAGTTAGATGTACAGAAATAAATCGATAAATATTATCTTGAATCAATCCACGACCCAGTGTATACGTATCTCAGTATTGATCACAACTCAAACTATATATATTTTGGAATCAACCTCAACCCTGTATAGCTAACTCCAACATTCACATATAGAGTGTCTATGGTTGTTCCGAAATATATATAGATGTGTCGACATGATAGGTCGAAACATTGTATACGTGTCTATGGTATCTCAAGATTACATAATATACAATACAAGTTGATTAAGTTATGGTTGGAATAGATTTGTTACCAATTTTCACGTAGCTAAAATGAGAAAAATTATCCAATCTTGTTTTACCCATAACTTCTTCATTTTAAATCCGTTTTGAGTGAATCAAATTGCTATGGTTTCATATTGAACTCTATTTTATGAATCTAAACATAAAAGTATAGGTTTATAGTCGGAAAAATAAGTTACAAGTCATTTTTGTAAAGGTAGTCATTTCAGTCGAAAGAACGACGTCTAGATGACCATTTTAGAAAACATACTTCCACTTTGAGTTTAATCATAATTTTTGGATATAGTTTCATGTTCATAATAAAAATCATTTTCTCAGAATAACAACTTTAAAATCAAAGTTTATCATAGTTTTTAATTAACTAACCCAAAACAGCCCGCGGTGTTACTACGACGGCGTAAATCCGGTTTTACGGTGTTTTTCGTGTTTCTAGGTTTTAAATCATTAAGTTAGCATATCATATAGATATAGAACATGTGTTTAGTTGATTTTAAAAGTCAAGTTAGAAGGATTAACTTTTGTTTGCGAACAAGTTTAGAATTAACTAAACTATGTTCTAGTGATTACAAGTTTAAACCTTCGAATAAGATAGCTTTATATGTATGAATCAAATGATGTTATGAACATCATTACTACCTTAAGTTCCTTGGATAAACCTACTGGAAAAGAGAAAAATGGATCTATCTTCAATGGATCCTTGGATGGCTCGAAGTTCTTGAAGCAGAATCATGACACGAAAACAAGTTCAAGTAAGATCATCACTTGAAATAAGATTGTTATAGTTATAGAAATTGAACTAAAGTTTGAATATGATTATTACCTTGTATTAGAATGATAACCTACTGTAAGAAACAAAGATTTCTTGAGGTTGGATGATCACCTTACAAGATTGGAAGTGAGCTAGCAAACTTGAAAGTATTCTTGATTTTATGAAACTAGAACTTTTGGAATTTATGAAGAACACTTAGAACTTGAAGATAGAACTTGAGAGAGATCAATTAGATGAAGAAAATTGAAGAATGAAAGTGTTTGTAGGTGTTTTTGGTCGTTGGTGTATGGATTAGATATAAAGGATATGTAATTTTGTTTTCATGTAAATAAGTCATGAATGATTACTCATATTTTTGTAATTTTATGAGATATTTCATGCTAGTTGCCAAATGATGGTTCCCACATGTGTTAGGTGACTCACATGGGCTGCTAAGAGCTGATCATTGGAGTGTATATACCAATAGTACATACATCTAAAAGCTGTGTATTGTACGAGTACGAATACGGGTGCATACGAGTAGAATTGTTGATGAAACTGAACGAGGATGTAATTGTAAGCATTTTTGTTAAGTAGAAGTATTTTGATAAGTGTATTGAATTCTTTCAAAAGTGTATAAATAATATTAAAACACTACATGTATATACATTTTAACTGAGTCGTTAAGTCATCGTTAGTCGTTACATGTAAGTGTTGTTTTGAAACCTTTAGGTTAACGATCTTGTTAAATGTTGTTAACCCAATGTTTATAATATCAAATGAGATTTTAAATTATTATATTATCATTATATTATCATGTATGAATATCTCTTAATATGATATATATACATTAAATGTCTTTACAACGATAATCGTTACATATATGTCTCGTTTAAAAATCATTAAGTTAGTAGTCTTGTTTTTACATATGTAGTTCATTGTTAATATACTTAATGATATGTTTACTTATCATAGTATCATGTTAACTATATATATATCCATATATATGTCATCATATAGTTTTTACAAGTTTTAACGTTCGTGAATCACCGGTCAACTTGGGTGGTCAATTGTCTATATGAAACATATTTCAATTAATCAAGTCTTAACAAGTTTGATTGCTTAACATGTTGGAAACATTTAATCATGTAAATATCAATCTCAATTAATATATATAAACATGGAAAAGTTCGGGTCACTACAGTACCTACCCGTTAAATAAATTTCGTCCCGAAATTTTAAGCTGTTGAAGGTGTTGACGAATCTTCTGGAAATAGATGCGGGTATTTATTCTTCATCTGATCTTCACGCTCCCAGGTGAACTCGGGTCCTCTACGAGCATTCCATCGAACCTTAACAATTGGTATCTTGTTTTGCTTAAGTCTTTTAACCTCACGATCCATTATTTCGACGGGTTCTTCGATGAATTGAAGTTTTTCGTTGATTTGGATTTCATCTAACGGAATAGTGAGATCTTCTTTAGCAAAACATTTCTTTAAATTCGAGACGTGGAAAGTGTTATGTACAGTCGCGAGTTGTTGAGGTAACTCTAGTCGGTAAGCTACTGGTCCGATACGATCAATAATCTTGAATGGTCCAATATACCTTGGATTTAATTTCCCTCGTTTACCAAATCGAACAACGCCTTTCCAAGGTGCAACTTTAAGCATGACCATCTCTCCAATTTCAAATTCTATATCTTTTCTTTTAATGTCAGCGTAGCTCTTTTGTCGACTTTGGGCGGTTTTCAACCGTTGTTGAATTTGGATGATCTTCTCGGTAGTTTCTTGTATAATCTCCGGACCCGTAATCTGTCTATCCCCCACTTCACTCCAACAAATCGGAGACCTGCACTTTCTACCATAAAGTGCTTCAAACGGCGCCATCTCAATGCTTGAATGGTAGCTGTTGTTGTAGGAAAATTCTGGTAACGGTAGATGTCGATCCCAACTGTTTCCGAAATCAATAACACATGCTCGTAGCATGTCTTCAAGCGTTTGTATCGTCCTTTCACTCTGCCCATCAGTTTGTGGATGATAGGCAGTACTCATGTCTAGACGAGTTCCTAATGCTTGCTGTAATGTCTGCCAGAATCTTGAAATAAATCTGCCATCCCTATCAGAGATAATAGAGATTGGTATTCCATGTCTGGAGATGACTTCCTTCAAATACAGTCGTGCTAACTTCTCCATCTTGTCATCTTCTCTTATTGGCAAGAAGTGTGCTGATTTGGTGAGACGGTCAACTATTACCCAAATAGTATCAAAACCACTTGCAGTCCTTAGCAATTTAGTGATGAAATCCATGGTAATGTTTTCCCATTTCCATTCCAGGATTTCGGGTTGTTGAAGTAGACCTGATGGTTTCTGATGCTCAGCTTTGACCTTAGAACACGTCAAACATTCTCCTACGTATTTAGCAACATCGGCTTTCATACCCGGCCACCAAAAATGTTTCTTGAGATCCTTGTACATCTTCCCCGTTCCAGGATGTATTGAGTATCTGGTTTTATGAGCTTCTCTAAGTACCATTTCTCTCATATCTCCAAATTTTGGTACCCAAATCCTTTCAGCCCTATACCGGGTTCCGTCTTCCCGAATATTAAGATGCTTCTCCGATCCTTTGGGTATTTCATCCTTTAAATTTCCCTCTTTTAAAACTCCTTGTTGCGCCTCCTTTATTTGAGTAGTAATGTTATTATGAATCATTATATTCATAGATTTTACTCGAATGGGTTCTCTGTCCTTCCTGCTCAAGGCATCGGCTACCACATTTGCCTTCCCCGGGTGGTAACGAATCTCAAAGTCGTAATCATTCAATAATTCAATCCACCTACGCTGCCTCATATTCAGTTGTTTCTGATTAAATATGTGTTGAAGACTTTTGTGGTCGGTATATATAATACTTTTGACCCCATATAAGTAGTGCCTCCAAGTCTTTAATGCAAAAACAACTGCGCCTAATTCCAAATCATGCGTCGTATAATTTTGTTCGTGAATCTTCAATTGTCTAGACGCATAAGCAATCACCTTCGTTCGTTGCATTAATACACAACCGAGACCTTGCTTTGATGCATCACAATAAATCACAAAATCATCATTCCCTTCAGGCAATGACAATATAGGTGCCGTAGTTAGCTTTTTCTTCAATAACTGAAACGCTTTCTCTTGTTCATCATTCCATTCAAATTTCTTCCCTTTATGCGTTAATGCAGTCAAGGGTTTTGCTATTCTGGAAAAGTCTTGGATGAACCTTCTGTAGTAACCAGCTAGTCCTAAAAACTGGCGTATGTGTTTCGGAGTTTTCGGGGTTTCCCACTTTTCAACAGTTTCTATCTTTGCCGGATCCACCTTAATACCTTCTTTGTTCACTATGTGACCGAGGAATTGAACTTCTTCCAACCAAAATGCACACTTTGAAAACTTAGCGTACAATTCTTCCTTCCTCAATACTTCTAACACCTTTCTCAAATGTTCACCGTGTTCTTAGTCATTCTTTGAGTAAATAAGTATGTCATCAATGAAAACAATGACAAACTTGTCAAGGTATGGTCCACACACTCGGTTCATAAGGTCCATGAACACAGCTGGTGCATTAGTTAAACCAAACGGCATGACCATAAACTCGTAATGACCGTAACGTGTTCTGAAAGCAGTCTTTGGAATATCATCTTCTTTCACCCGCATTTGATGATACCCGGAACGTAAGTCAATCTTTGAATAAACAGACGAGCCTTGTAGTTGATCAAATAAGTCATCGATTCTCGGTAGTGGGTAGCGGTTCTTGATGGTAAGTTTGTTCAATTCTCGGTAGTCGATACACAACCTGAATGTACCATCTTTCTTCTTGACAAACAAAACAGGAGCTCCCCACGGTGATGTGCTTGGTCGAATGAAACCACGCTCTAAAAGTTCTTGTAATTGGCTTTGTAGTTCTTTCATCTCGCTGGGTGCGAGTCTGTAAGGAGCACGAGCTATTGGTGCAGCTCCTGGTACAAGATCTATTTGAAATTCAACGGATCGATGTGGGGGTAATCCCGGTAATTCTTTCGGAAATACATCAGGAAATTCTTTTGCGACGGGAACATCATTGATGCTCTTTTCTTCAGTTTGTACTTTCTCGATGTGTGCTAGAATAGCATAGCAACCTTTTCTTATTAGTTTTTGTGCCTTCAAATTACTAATAAGATGTAGCTTCATGTTGCCCTTTTCTCCGTACACCATTAAGGGTTTTCCTTTTTCTCGTATAATGCGAATTGCATTTTTGTAACAAACGATCTCCGCTTTCACTTCTTTCAACCAGTCCATACCGATTATCACATCAAAACTCCCTAACTCTACTGGTATCAAATCAATCTTAAATGTTTCGCTAACCAGTTTAATTTCTCGATTCCGACATATATTATCTGCTGAAATTAATTTACCATTTGCTAATTCGAGTAAAAATTTACTATCCAAAGGCGTCAATGGACAACTTAATTTAGCACAAAAATCTCTACTCATATAGCTTCTATCCGCACCCGAATCAAATAAAACGTAAGCAGATTTATTGTCAATAAGAAACGTACCCGTAACAAGCTCCGGGTCTTCCTGTGCCTCTGCCGCATTAATATTGAAAACTCTTCCACGGCCTTGTCCATTCGTGTTCTCCTGGTTCGGGCAATTTCTAATAATGTGGCCCGGTTTTCCACATTTATAACAAACTACATTGGCATAACTTGCTCCGACACTACTTGCTCCGCCATTACTCGTTCCGACACCATTTGTTCCTTTCGTTCTATTAACCCCTGGTCCGTAGACCTCACACTTCGCCGCGCTATGACCATTTCTTTTACACTTGTTGCAAAATTTGGTGCAGAACCTCGAGTGATTCTTTTAACACCTTTGGCATAGCTGCTTCTGATTGTTGTTGTTGTTGCGGTTATTATTGTTGTTGGGATGATTGTTGTAGTTGCTGTTGTTGTTGTTGTTGTTGTTGTTGGGCCGTTTGTTGTAGTTGCGATTGATGTTGCGATTGTTGGGATAATTGTTGCGATTATTGTTGTAATTACTGTTGTTGTTGTATTGGTGATTCTTATCACCGTTTTCCTCCCACTTTCTTTTGACTTGCTTCACATTGGCCTCTTCAGCAGTCTGTTCTTTAATTCTTTCTTCAATTTGGTTCACGAGTTTGTGAGCCATTCTACATGCCTGTTGTATGGAGGCGGGCTCGTGTGAACTTATATCTTCTTGGATTCTTTCCGGTAATCCTTTCACAAACGCGTCGATCTTCTCTTCCTCATCTTCGAATGCTCCCGGACACAATAGGCACAATTCTGTGAATCGTCTTTCGTACGTGGTAATATCAAATCCTTGGGTTCGTAACCCTCTAAGTTCTGTCTTGAGCTTATTGACCTCGGTTCTGGGACGGTACTTCTCGTTCATCAAGTGCTTGAATGCTGACCACAGTAGTGCGTACGCATCGTCTTGTCCCACTTGCTCTAGATAGGTATTCCACCATGTTAACGCAGAACCTGTGAAGGTATGCGTAGCGTACTTTACTTTGTCCTCTTCAGTACACTTACTTATGGCAAACACCGATTCGACCTTCTCGGTCCACCGTTTCAATCCGATCGGTCCTTCGGTTCCATCAAATTCCAAAGGTTTGCAGGCAGTGAATTCTTTGTAGGTGCATCCTATACGATTTCCTGTACTGCTAGATCCAAGGTTATTGTTGGTATGTAGCGCAGCCTGTACTGCGGCTATGTTTGAAGCTAGAAAACTACGGAATTCCTCTTCATTCATATTCACGGTGTGTCGAGTAGTCGGTGCCATTTCCTTCAAAATAGTTAAATGGAACAAGTTAATCATACAGAATATTAAGAGTAGTTAATAGTATTTCGTAGCATAATATGAAGTCATTTATAAAAGCTTTTTCTTCATATTAGCGTTTTATAAGTTTAAATTCGGGTAGTACCTACCCGTTAAGTTCATACTTAGTAGCTAATATACAATTCAACTACTACAATTCTATATGAAAAACTGATTATAATAATATTTCGCGTTCAAACTTTTATACAATATTTTACAAACTTACAATACCGCTTATTTTACATAAAGCATGAAATATAGCACACAATAACTTTGATACAAGATAGTTGTGAAGATAATTCTAGCTAGTACACAAGTCGTTCAGCAAAGGCAATAAAGACACGTAATTCATACATCCAGAAACAAGTCATGCATTCTGGTTTTACTAGGACTACTTCCCATCCTTGGTCTTGTGCAACATAACCGTTATGGCCGTTGATAAGACAGCGTGTTGTAACGTCGTCAAAGGGACGAGGGTTATGTAATGTCCAACAGTCCCGTAATAATCTAAAAACCTCATTTCTTACCCCAATTACCGACTCCGTCACTTGTGGAAACGTTTTGTTTAATAGTTGTAGCCCGATGTTCTTGTTCTCACTTTGGTGAGAAGCGAACATTACTAATCCGTAAGCATAACATGCTTCTTTATGTTGCATGTTAGCCGCTTTTTCTAAATCACGAAGTCCAATATTCGGATATATTGAGTCAAAATAATTTCTTAACCCGTTGCGTAAAATAGCATTTGGGTTCCCCGCAATATATGCGTCAAAGTAAACACATCGTAACTTATGGGTTTCCCAATGTGATATCCCCCATCTTTCAAACGAAAGTCTCTTATAAACCAAGACATTCTTGGAACGTTCTTCGAATGTCTTACAAACTGATCTCGCCTTAAATAGTTGTGCCGAGGAATTCTGGCCGATTCTTGACAAGATTTCATCAATCATGTCTCCGGGTAGGTCTCTTAAAATATTGGGTTGTCTATCCATTTTGTGTTTTTAAACTGTAAAATAGACAAGAGTTAGATTCATAAAAAAAATACTTATTAATACAAGCAATTTTTACATATATCATAAAGCATAAGAACACTATATTACATATATTACACCACACGAATACAACTATCTTATTCCGACTCGCTCGTTTCTTCTTCTTCGGTTTTGGTTCGTTTTGCCAAGTTTCTAGGGATATATGATGTTCCCCTAATACGAGCCGTCGTTGTCCACATTGGTTTAGAAAAACCTGGTGGTTTAGAGGTTCCCGGGTCATTGTTACAACTTAAGGACTTCGGGCGTTGACGATACATATAAAGTTCATCGGGGTTGGAATTAGATTTCTCTATTTTTATGCCCTTTCCCTTATTATTTTCTTTTGCCTTTTTAAATTCAGTTGGGGTAATTTCTATAACATCATCGGAATTCTCGTCGGAATCCGATTCATCGGAGAATTGGTAATCCTCCCAATATTTTGCTTTCTTGGCGGAAACACCATTGACCATAATTAACCTCGGTCGGTTGGTTGAGGATTTTCTTTTACTTAACCGTTTTATTATTTCCCCCACCGGTTCTATTTCTTCATCCGGTTCCGATTCTTCTTCCGGTTCCGATTCTTCTTCCGGTTCCGACTCTTCTTCCGGTTCCTCTTCGGGAACTTGTGAATCAGTCCACTAATCATTCCAATTTACATTTGACTCTTCATTATTATTAGGTGAGTCAATGGGACTTGTTCTAGAGGTAGACATCTATCACATAATATCAAACGCGTTAAGAGATTAATATATCACATAATATTCACATGTTAAAAATATATAGTTTCCAACAAAATTTGTTAAGCAATCATTTTTCAAGTAAACACGGTCGAAGTCCAGACTCACTAATGCATCCTAACAAACTCGATAAGACACACTAATGAAAAATTCTGGTTCTCTAAGACCAACGCTCGGATACCAACTGAAATGTCCCGTTCTTATTGATTAAAAACGTTCCATATTAATTGATTTCGTTGCGAGGTTTTGACCTCTATATGAGACGTTTTTCAAAGACTGCATTCATTTTTAAAACAAACCATAACCTTTATTTCATAAATAAAGGTTTAAAAAGCTTTACGTAGATTATCAAATAATGATAATCTAAAATATCCTGTTTACACACGACCATTACATAATGGTTTACAATACAAATATGTTACATCGAAATCAGTTTCTTGAATGCAGTTTTTACACAATATCATACAAACATGGACTCCAAATCTTGTCCTTATTTTAGTATGCAACAGCGGAAGCTCTTAATATTCACCTGAGAATAAACATGCTTTAAACGTCAACAAAAATGTTGGTGAGTTATAGGTTTAACCTATATATATCAAATCGTAACAATAGACCACAAGATTTCATATTTCAATACACATCCCATACATAGAGATAAAAATCATTCATATGGTGATCACCTGGTAACCGACATTAACAAGATGCATATATAAGAATATCCCCATCATTCCGGGACACCCTTCAGATATGATATAAATTTCGAAGTACTAAAGCATCCGGTACTTTGGATGGGGTTTGTTAGGCCCAATAGATCTATCTTTAGGATTCGCGTCAATTAGGGTGTCTGTTCCCTAATTCTTAGATTACCAGACTTAATAAAAAGGGGCATATTCGATTTCGATAATTCAACCATAGAATGTAGTTTCACGTACTTGTGTCTATTTTGTAAATCATTTATAAAACCTGCATGTATTCTCATCCCAAAAATATTAGATTTTAAAAGTGGGACTATAACTCACTTTCACAGATTTTTACTTCGTCGGGAAGTAAGACTTGGCCACTGGTTGATTCACGAACCTATAACAATATATACATATATATCAAAGTATGTTCAAAAATATATTTACAACACTCTTAATATATTTTGATGTTTTAAGTTTATTAAGTCAGCTGTCCTCGTTAGTAACCTACAACTAGTTGTCCACAGTTAGATGTACAGAAATAAATCGATAAATATTATCTTGAATCAATCCATGACCCAGTGTATACGTATCTCAGTATTGATCACAACTCAAACTATATATATTTTGGAATCAACCTCAACCCTGTATAGCTAACTCCAACATTCACATATAGAGTGTCTATGGTTGTTCCGAAATATATATAGATGTGTCGACATGATAGGTCGAAACATTGTATACGTGTCTATGGTATCTCAAGATTACATAATATACAATACAAGTTGATTAAGTTATGGTTGGAATAGATTTGTTACCAATTTTCACGTAGCTAAAATGAGAAAAATTATCCAATCTTGTTTTACCCATAACTTCTTCATTTTAAATTCGTTTTGAGTGAATCAAATTGCTATGGTTTCATATTGAACTCTATTTTATGAATCTAAACAGAAAAGTATAGGTTTATAGTCGGAAAAATAAGTTACAAGTCGTTTTTGTAAAGGTAGTCATTTCAGTCGAAAGAACGACGTCTAGATGACCATTTTAGAAAACATACTTCCACTTTGAGTTTAACCATAATTTTTGGATATAGTTTCATGTTCATAATAAAAATCATTTTCTCAGAATAACAACTTTAAAATCAAAGTTTATCATAATTTTTAATTAACTAACCCAAAACAGCCCGCGGTGTTACTACGACGGCGTAAATCCGGTTTTACGGTGTTTTTCGTGTTTCCAGGTTTTAAATCATTAAGTTAGCATATCATATAGATATAGAACATGTGTTTAGTTGATTTTAAAAGTCAAGTTAGAAGGATTAACTTTTGTTTGCGAACAAGTTTAGAATTAACTAAACTATGTTCTAGTGATTACAAGTTTAAACCTTCGAATAAGATAGCTTTATATGTATGAATCGAATGATGTTATGAACATCATTACTACCTTAAGTTCCTTGGATAAACCTACTGGAAAAGAGAAAAATGGATCTAGCTTCAATGGATCCTTGGATGGCTCGAAGTTCTTGAAGCAGAATCATGACACGAAAACAAGTTCAAGTAAGATCATCACTTGAAATAAGATTGTTATAGTTATAGAAATTGAACCAAAGTTTGAATATGATTATTACCTTGTATTAGAATGATAACCTACTGTAAGAAACAAAGATTTCTTGAGGTTGGATGATCACCTTACAAGATTGGAAGTGAGCTAGCAAACTTGAAAGTATTCTTGATTTTATGAAACTAGAACTTTTGGAATTTATGAAGAACACTTAGAACTTGAAGATAGAACTTGAGAGAGATCAATTAGATGAAGAAAATTGAAGAATGAAAGTGTTTGTAGGTGTTTTTAGTCGTTGGTGTATGGATTAGATATAAAGGATATGTAATTTTGTTTTCATGTAAATAAGTCATGAATGATTACTCATATTTTTGTAATTTTATGAGATATTTCATGCTAGTTGCCAAATGATGGTTCCCACATGTGTTAGGTGACTCACATGGGCTGCTAAGAGCTGATCATTGGAGTGTATATACCAATAGTACATACATCTAAAAGCTGTGTATTGTACGAGTACGAATACGGGTGCATACGAGTAGAGTTGTTGATGAAACTGAACGAGGATGTAATTGTAAGCATTTTTGTTAAGTAGAAGTATTTTGATAAGTGTATTGAATTCTTTCAAAAGTGTATAAATACATATTAAAACACTACATGTATATACATTTTAACTGAGTCGTTAAGTCATCGTTAGTCGTTACATGTAAGTGTTGTTTTGAAACCTTTAGGTTAACGATCTTGTTAAATGTTGTTAACCCAATGTTTATAATATCAAATGAGATTTTAAATTATTATATTATCATTATATTATCATGTATGAATATCTCTTAATATGATATATATACATTAAATGTCTTTACAACGATAATCGTTACATATATGTCTCGTTTAAAAATCATTAAGTTAGTAGTCTTGTTTTTACATATGTAGTTCATTGTTAATATACTTAATGATATGTTTACTTATCATAGTATCATGTTAACTATATATATATCCATATATATGTCATCATATAGTTTTTACAAGTTTTAACGTTCGTGAATCACCGGTCAACTTGGGTGGTCAATTGTCTATATGAAACATATTTCAATTAATCAAGTCTTAACAAGTTTGATTGCTTAACATGTTGGAAACATTTAATCATGTAAATATCAATCTCAATTAATATATATAAACATGGAAAAGTTCGGGTCACTACAGATGCGAAGATAATAAGTTACAATTTGGTAAAGGAAAATCAAAATTCGCAGCGAAAAGAAGAGCACGACACCTAGAAAGATGTCACAAATGCAAAAATGGTCACATGGAGGTAAATGTTCAAATAATCAAACCTATTCAAATACCGAATTTGTTACTTTATGCAGAGACGGACCGTTCATATGTTCAGAAGAAAAAACACTGAATGCTCGAGATTACGCCTATGTAGCCATGGAAAACCAATTAAACCGACTATCTTATGAATGGGATAGATCATATGACTAAGAATACTATCTCACAGGTAAGTCTGTACAGTTTTTATTTTTATTTTTAACCTTTTGATAATAAACGCTAATTTGTTCGCTATAAAGTATTAAATTGGTATTGAATAAAATTAGGTTTGGCGACCGAAATTATTGATATCATTTAAAAATTTATTACATCACTGCGAAATTTAACTTTTATTCTTAAGGTATAAATATCTTTAATCAATCAACCCAAAATATTTCAAAAATTCGTCATGAGTTAAATTAGGTCTTGGAACCGAAATTACTTTACCGAAAAGAGGGGCGCATATTTTTTATAATATTTGATTGATTAAAGTGGGATAAAAGCCAAAAAGATTTTTAATTTTATTTTTACCATGTTTTTAAAATTAATATATAAATCTTAAATTAATATTGTAAACTTTATAAAAACAATATATTTAAAATTGTAAATATTTGAAAAATATAATATAAGTTTGATGTGATTTTATAATATGAATTTTTAAATTAAGTTTGGTGTGAATTTTTAATTTTTAAAATAAGAATTTTTAATTTTATGCATTTTAAATTTTAAGTTTGGTGTGAATTTTTAATATTAATTTTGAATTTTATGTATTTTTAATTTAAGTTGGTGTGAATTTAAAAACAAAAATTTACTTTATCTCATTAAGTTAAAAATATGATTTTTAAAATTCGTCGTAAGTTGAAGACTAGGTCGTTGAACCGAAATTGCTTTACCCGAGGGAGGGACGAGAACTTTTATTATCATTATTTTTAATCTTATTGAATTAAAGTATGCCAAAAACATTAAAAAAACCCAAAAATCTTAGCTTTTAAAACAATCGCTACAAAAAGACAAATTTTAAAATTTTGTCGAAGGAAGGACTAGGACATCGATCCGAAACGACCTCGTCCTAAATAACAAGGGAAACAAAATTTTAAAATTAATTACTTAATTGTTTTAATTAGTATAAGATGTTAAAAAAAAAAAAAATACAAACTCCGCGACTCGCGGAGTTTGAAGGGTCAAACACCGCGACTCGCGGAGGGACCAAAATACAGAAAAAATAAAAACGTAAAGAACAGCTTAGTTGCACACTACCACACCAAATTCTGCGAAATAAAACCCGAAAATACACGAAAAAGACCTCCCAAATTCACAATTTTTCACCGTTAATCATCAAATCTTTTACTAAAATCATGTTGAGAAGGATGCTATCAAGGAATTACTCAAGAAAAACGGTAAATTTCTACACCTAAACACCATTTAATCCGAAAATTAGTGTTCTTGAGCAATTTTATACCCAATTTGATTTTGATGCTTTTTAGTGTAATTAAGCTTAAATTGTTTATGTATTATGCTTGTATAACCTAGATTAATGCTATTTAACATGATTAGAAGCCTTAAACTTCAAATTTTGAGTAATCTAGGGTTTGTGTTCTTGAGCAATTTGGGGCTTTTTGATATAAACAGGTTATGGCCGATTTTTGTTATGAATTATTGCTAAATTAAGTAGTGTAACATGTTTAGGTAGTTAAATGATCCAAACTTTGAGCCTAAGCATGATTTTGAGAATTAAAGTGGACTTTTTCAAGTCTAAAATTCATGAACTTGATTTTTGAGAGATAATGCCATTTGAAACTTGTTTAATTGCTAGTAATGATTATTTTGACATGTTATTTGAGTTGAATGCTTATGAACTTGGCGAACATTTTCGTATATGCTTATTTGAAAAAGTGTAGATTTGATGAAAATATGAAAATGAGCTTAAGTTTGATATAAATTGATCATGTCATTGTAATTATTTTGATTGATGATTTTGCTGACACTAATGCATATTTGGATGCACAAAAATTGTGTTTGATGTGTTTTGCAGACTGAAAGGGGTGAATCTTCATCCCAAGCTCGCAATGCTCCTGCTGAGAATACGGAACAACAGGAGGTGGATAACTACTACAAACAAGATATACCTCATCCAGTCATGACATTTTCTGATATGCACTTGGAAGATTTGCACCCGAACCTGAGATTTGACAGACTTTGGATAGATTATCCAAAATACCAAAGGGGCTTGCATACTCTTCATTCTAAAGCTGTTGAAGTACCTAGGGTCATAGAATGGGGACCATTAGAAGCTGTAGAATTGGCCGGGCCAATTAGGGAATTACTTGCACAGAGGTATGGTAATTCTACTTTTAACGATTGGGTACGGTTATTCAACATGCGTAGACCTGTATATAAAGTACGGTGTGAAGAATTGTTGTGTAGTATAGAATTAAATGATCGGGTAGCTAGTTTAACCGATCGATCTTTTATTAGATTTTTGTTAGGAGGTTCGATGCGCCACATGTCTTTACTAGACATGGCTCAGGCTTTACATATATATACGCCTGAGGAGCTAGCATCTGCCGATTGTAGAGGGTTGATACTAAATGGTAGAAAGATAGACGAAAATTTTGATACGCATGGTGTATGGAGTCAAATGACTAGCCATCACCGATTTAAAGGGGGAAATTACTCTTATTTGGATATAGATAGAGCTGAATTAAGAGTAATTCATAGGTTTTTAGCTAATTCGATTACACAACGAGGTAAGAACAAGGAAAAAGTAAATGAACAGGATTTGTTTTACCACATGTGTATTCGAGACCCACAAAGCGCTGTAAGTATACCTTATTGTGTCGGTTATTATTTATCAGCTATGGTTAGGGGGATGAGACTGCATAGCATAATAGGAGGTGGTATATTTATTACTTTGATCGCTGAATATCTCAGTGTGGATATAAGTCAGGGGGGATTACTAATCGAAGAACCAGAACCCCGAGATACATTAGGTTTAAATGTATACCATGGTGCGAAAGTTTTGAAGAGGCGAAATAACGCCGCAGTACGATATAATGGTAGACATCCACAGGTTGAGAGAAACCAACAGCAAGGTAATGTAGGAGGGGGAAATGAAATGGCAGAAATGCAAAGGTTTATAGCTTCACAAGAGTATGAAAATGCTAGACATAGAGCATTTGAAGATTGGCAAGTTTATCAAAACCAAATCATAGCTTATTGCCAACATATAGGTAGAAACTATATTCCTACTCCATCGCCCATATTCCCTCCCTGGTCTATAGAGATCCAACCACCGTATCCTACGTATAACCCAGCCGAAGCATTTTATAGCACATATGGTTATGCATGGAACCCCTTCTGGTATCAGTATCATCCCTAGTCTACTTAGTTTTTTTTATTTTATTATTTGTAATGTTGATACATTTAATACTTATGTTGGATTTGTAATAGTTTTATTATTTTCTAAATTTTATTATTAGATTTTAATAATTTTTGAATGTGGGGTAATATACCAAATTTCAAAAATATGTATATATGTTTGCAGTTTATCTTATGTACACAACAGGGTAAAACAACGCATTTTCAAAGACTGGCATTAAGTTCAGCAAAAGCAACTAATTTTGACGACAAGATGCAAAATATATGTGAAATAACAACAAGACGGAATGAACAAATGATATGCACCATTTATCATTCAGCAAGCAAACACAAATATGTTTGGAAACTTTGGTAAAATTTAATCATTTTCACACAAATCACCCTCAATAATTTAAATTGTTACTGATCTCTTGCAAATGAGGGCATTGCAAGATCTTAAGTGTGAGAAGGGGTTAAATTCTTTCGGATTTTAAAATTTTTACTTTATACACTTGGTTACCATTAGAAATACTAGTAAAGTAGTAGTTGTATTAGAATCTAGTGCTTTCTGATAATAAAGAACAGCCATAGTCTTATATACTGACTACCCAATTCTAGTAAAATTTTTAAAAATTTTCAACTAAATGAACTCAAAATCATGTTTATACATATTTATGAACGATAAAACTAGGTGTTAACACCGAAATTATTGTTACCTCGGAAAGGACATAAATTGAGAATTAAACCAAAATTTTAAAATTCATTTAAAATAGAATAGAGGACAATAAAAAGGAAAATAAAAGCCAAGTGTGGGAAAATTCTCCAAGTTATTCAAAACATATGTCACATATTTTTGTACAAATAACTGAAAATACTTTTGCTTTGGACTAAACTAAAAAGTTTTACCTGATTTACTGTAAGAAAGATGGATCTACACGATGAATCAATTCCATCGTTAAAAGGAAGTAAAGTCTTTCGAAAAAGAAACGCGCTTCTTGATTTAGGTCAGGAAGTTGTCGTCCAGACCAGCTGTAGGTTGACGAAAAATCTAGAAAAGTCATCACTAAAATCAGCAGGAAATCCATGGACCTCAGCATTAAACAGGGTCGCCAAGTGGTCAGATTTATCCTAACCATGAGAAGGATTTATCTCGTACAATGGGGGGGGGGCACCATGCAAATTAGCTGGATAAGACTAATGAATCAGATCCCCAGAAAGGATAATCTCCTTAAAAGATCAAAAATCAGCTTTTAAGCCTGATATTACTCAATCCTTGAGATTGACCTTAAAGATTGAGAATTACAAACTCATGGAATTCAATGATATCTAAACTCGAGCCTGAACGAGAAAATATTTTGATCAAAATTACAAACCGATTTATTTTCTAAAAACCCATTTTCAATGCGTTCATTACCATTGAATGTAAAATCCTAGGAATTCACCTGGAATTCATTAGGTCTCCTGAACCAAATCGGGTGTCAACCGTAAGAACGGTGGTTGCATAGCATGGTCAAAGACAGGACCTTGTGCCAGACCGACAAATTAAAAGGGTGAGCTTTACTATTGCTCCTACAAAGGATAGTAATTGCGTCCGATGTAGTGACCCGAACTTTTCCATGTTTATATATATTAATTGAGATTGATATTTACATGATTAAATGTTTCCAACATGTTAAGCAATCAAACTTGTTAAGACTTGATTAATTGAAATATGTTTCATATAGACAATTGACCACCCAAGTTGACCTTCGATTCACGATCGTTAAAACTTGTAAAAACGACATGACGATATATATATGGATATACATATGGTTAACATGAGATTATGATAAGTAATTATCTCCATAAGTATATTAACAATGAGTTATATATATATAAACAAGACTACTAACTTAAGGATTTCGAAACGAGACATATATGTAACGATTATCGTTGTAACGACATTTAAATGTATATATATCATATTAAGATATATTAATATATCATAATATCATGATAATATAATAATTTAACATCTCATTAGATATAATAAACAATGGATTAACAACATTAATTGAGATCGTTAACTTAAAGGTTTCAAAACAACACTTACATGTAACGACTAACGATGACTTAACGACTCAGTTAAAATGTATATACATGTAGTGTATTTAGATGTATTAAAATACTTTTGGAAGACTTCAAGACATATATCAAAACACTCATACTTAACGAAAATGGTTACAGTTACTTTTCTATTCTTTTCTTTCATCAAGAATTCTAATCGTATTCTTACCCGTATTATACACAGCTTCAAAACGTACTTACTATGAGTATATACCAATAGGAACTAGCATGGGATTCCACTCTTGATTATGTCATGTATGACTAATCAATTTTAACTTCTACCATGAGCTAGTCAACTAACTAGAACTCCTTTTAACCCCACTCACCACTCACCAATTACCACTCATCATTCACTCCATTTCACTTCCAATTCTCTTTCTAATTCTCTCTCAACACACACACACACACTATTATGAACGTATTTTTCCAGTAGTTAATCATCATCTTCATCAAAAATCACTTCAAGAATCAAGCTATAATCATCATAGGAAGAACACTTCAAGAACACTTCAAAAATCCCTTCAAGTTTACTAATTTACTTCCAAGCTTTCTAATCCATTCCAAGTAATCATCTAAGATCAAGAAACCTTTGTTATATACAGTAGGTTATCTTTCTTATTCAAGGTAATATTCATATTCAAACTTTGATTCAATTTCTATAACTATAAACTATCTTAATTCGAGTAAAAATCTTACTTGAACTTGTTTTTGTGTCATGATCCTACTTCAAGAACTTTCAAGCCATCCAAGATCCTTTGAAGCTAGATCATTTCTTGTCACTTCCAGTAGGTTTACCTACTAAACTTGAGGTAGTAATGATGTTCATAACATCATTCGATTCATATATATAAAACTATCTTATTCGAAGGTTTAAACTCGTAATTACTAGAACATAGTTTAGTTAATTCTAAACTTGTTCGCAAACAAAAGTTAATCCTTCTAACTTGACTTTTAAAATTAACTACACACATGTTCTATATCTATATGATATGCTAACTTAATGATTTAAAACCTGGAAACACGAAAACACCGTAAAACCGGATTTACGCCGTCGTAGTAACACCGCGGGCTGTTTTGGGTTAGTTAATTAAAAACTATGATAAACTTTGATTTAAAAGTTGTTATTCTGAGAAAATGATTTTTATTATGAACATGAAACTATATCCAAAAATTATGGTTAAACTCAAAGTGGAAGTATGTTTTCTAAAATGGTCATCTAGACGTCGTTCTTTCGACTGAAATGACTACCTTTACAAAAACGACTTGTAACTTATTTTTCCGACTATAAACCTATACTTTTTCTGTTTAGATTCATAAAATAGAGTTCAATATGAAACCATAGCAATTTGATTCACTCAAAACGGATTTAAAATGAAGAAGTTATGGGTAAAACAAGATTGGATAATTTTTCTCATTTTAGCTACGTGAAAATTGGTAACAAATCTATTCCAACCATAACTTAATCAACTTGTATTGTATATTATGTAATCTTGAGATACCATAGACACGTATACAATGTTTCGACCTATCATGTCGACACATCTATATATATTTCGGAACAACCATAGACACTCTATATGTGAATGTTGGAGTTAGCTATACAGGGTTGAGGTTGATTCCAAAATATATATAGTTTGAGTTGTGATCAATACTGAGATACGTATACACTGGGTCGTGGATTGATTCAAGATAATATTTATCGATTTATTTCTGTACATCTAACTGTGGACAACTAGTTGTAGGTTACTAACGAGGACAGCTGACTTAATAAACTTAAAACATCAAAATATATTAAAAGTGTTGTAAATATATTTTAAACATACTTTGATATATATGTATATATTGTTATAGGTTCGTGAATCAACCAGTGGCCAAGTCTTACTTCCCGACGAAGTAAAAATCTGTGAAAGTGAGTTATAGTCCCACTTTTAAAATCTAATATTTTTGGGATGAGAATACATGCGCAAATTTTATAACTGTTTTATGAAATGAATACAAATACTAAAACTGATTTTGCGTGAGTTTCATTATTCCCTTTTTATATACATTTTTGGGCTGAGAATACATGCAAATGCTTTATTAACTATTTTACAATATTTATATGCGTGAGTTTCATTTGCTCCCTTTTTAAATGCTTTTGCAATATATATTTTTGGGACTGAGAATACATGCGCTGCTTTTATAACTGTTTTACGAAATAGACACAAGTAATCAAAACTACATTCTATGGGTGAATTATTAAACCGAATATGCCCCTTTTTATTAAGTCTGGTAATATAAGAATTAGGGAACAGACACCCTAATTGACGCGAATCCTAAAGATAGATCTATTGGGCCTAACAAACCCCATCCAAAGTACAGGATGCTCTAGTACTTCGAAATTTATATCATATCCGAAGGGTGTCCCGGAATGATGGGGATATTCTTATATATATGCATCTTGTTAATGTCGGTTACCAGGTGTTCACCATATGAATGATTTTTATCTCTATGTATGGGATGTGTATTGAAATATGAAATCTTGTGGTCTATTGTTACGATTTGATATATATAGGTTAAACCTATAACTCACCAACATTTTTGTTGACGTTTAAAGCATGTTTATTCTCAGGTGAATACTAAGAGCTTCCGCTGTTGCATACTAAAATAAGGACAAGATTTGGAGTCCATGTTTGTATGATATTGTGTAAAAACTGCATTCAAGAAACTGATTTCGATGTAACTTATTTGTATTGTAAACCATTATGTAATGGTCGTGTGTAAACAGGATATTTTAGATTATCATTATTTGATAATCTACGTAAAGCTTTTTAAACCTTTATTTATGAAATAAAGGTTATGGTTTGTTTTAAAAATGAATGCAGTCTTTGAAAAACGTCTCATATAGAGGTCAAAACCTCGCAACGAAATCAATTAATATGGAACGTTTTTAATCAATAAGAACGGGACATTTCAGTTGGTATCCGAGCGTTGGTCTTAGAGAACCAGAAAATTTGCATTAGTGTGTCTTATCGAGTTTGTTAGGATGCATTAGTGAGTCTGGACTTTGACCGTGTTTTCTTTAAAAATGATTGCTTAACATTTTTGTTGGAAACTATATATTTTTAACATATGAATATTATGTGATATATTAATCTCTTAACGTGTTTGATATTATGTGATAGATGTCTACCTCTAGAACAAGTCCCATTGACTCACCTAATAATAATGAAGAGTCAAATGTAAATTGGAATGATTCGTGGACTGATTCACAAGTTCCCGAAGAGGAACCGGAAGAAGAGTCGGAACCGGAAGAAGAATCGGAACCGGAAGAAGAATCGGAACCGGAAGAAGAAATAGAACCGGTGGGGGAAATAATAAAACGGTTAAGTAAAAGAGAATCCTCAACCAACCGACCAAGGTTAATTATGGTCAATGGTGTTTCCGCCAAGGAAGCAAAATATTGGGAGGATTACCAATTCTCCGATGAATCGGATTCCGACGAGAATTCTGATGATGTTATAGAAATTACCCCAACTGAATTTAAAAAGGCAAAAGAAAATAATAAGGGAAAGGGCATAAAAATAGAGAAATCTAATTCCAACTCCGATGAACTTTATATGTATCGTCAACCCCCGAAGTCCTTAAGTTGTAACAATGACCCGGGAACCTCTAAACCACCAGGTTTTTCTAAACCAATGTGGACAACGATGGCTCGTATTAGGGGAACATCATATATCCCTAGAAACTTGGCAAAACGAACCAAAACTGAACAAGAAGAAACGAGCGAGTTGGAATAAGATAGTTGTATTCGTGTGGTGTAATATATGTAATATAGTGTGCTTATGCTTTATGATATATGTAAAAATTGCTTGTATTAATAAGTATTTTTTTTATGAATCTAACTCTTGTCTATTTTACAGTATAAAAACACAAAATGGATAGACAACCCAATATTTTAAGAGACCTACCCAGAGACATGATTGATGAAATCTTGTCTAGAGTCGGTCAGAATTCCTCGGCACAACTATTTAAGGCGAGATCAGTTTGTAAGACATTCGAAGAACGTTCCAAGAATGCCTTGGTTTATAAAAGGCTTTCGTTCGAAAGATGGGGGATATCACATTGGGAAATCCATAAGTTACGATGTGTTTACTTTGACGCATATATTGCGGGGAACCCAAATGCTATTTTACGCAACGGGTTAAGAAATTATTTTGACTCAGTATATCCGAATATAGGACTTCGTGATTTAGAAAAAGCAGATAACATGCAACATAAAGAAGCATGTTATGCTTACGGGTTAGTAATGTTCGCTTCTCACCAAAGTGAGAACAAGAACATAGGGCTACAACTATTAAACAAAACGTTCCCACAAGTGACGGAGTCGGTAATTGGGGTAAGAAATGAGGTTTTTAGGTTATTACGAGACTGTTGGTCATTACGTAACCCTCGTCCCTTTGACGACGTTACAACACGCTGTCTTATCAACGGCCATAACGGTTATATTCCAGAAGACCAAGGATGGGAAGTAGTCCTAGTAAAACCAGAATGCATGACTTGTTTCTGGACGTATGAATTATGTCTTTATTGCCTTTGCTGAACGACTTGTGTACTAGCTAGAATTATCTTCACAACTATCTTGTATCAAAGTTATTGTGTGCTATATTTCATGCTTTATGTAAAATAAGCGGTATTGTAAGTTTGTAAAATATTGTATAAAAGTTTGAATGCGAAATATTATTACAATCATTTTTTCATATAGAATTGTAGTAGTTGAATTGTATATTAGCTACTAAGTATGAACTTAACGGGTAGGTACTACCCGAATTTAAACTTATAAAACGCTAATATGAAGAAAAAGCTTTTATAAATGAGTTCATATTATGCTACGAAATACTATTAACTACTCTTAATATTCTGTATGATTAACTTGTTCCATTTGACTATTTTGAAGGAAATGGCACCGACTACTCGACACACCGTGAATATGAATGAAGAGGAATTCCGTACTTTTCTAGCTTCAAACATAGCCGCAGTACAGGCTGCGCTACATACCAACAATAACCTTGGATCTAGCAGTACAGGAAATCGTGTAGGATGCACCTACAAAGAATTCACTGCCTGCAAACCTTTGGAATTTGATGGAACCGAAGGACCGATCGGATTGAAACGGTGGACCGAGAAGGTCGAATCGGTGTTTGCCATAAGTAAGTGTACTGAAGAGGACAAAGTAAAGTACGCTACGCATACCTTCACAGGTTCTGCGTTAACATGGTGGAATACCTATCTAGAGCAAGTGGGACAAGACGATGCGTACGCACTACCGTGGTCAGCATTCAAGCACTTGATGAACGAGAAGTACCGTCCCAGAACCGAGGTCAATAAGCTCAAGACAGAACTTAGAGGGTTACGAACCCAAGGATTTGATATTACCATGTACGAAAGACGATTCACAGAATTGTGCCTATTGTGTCCGGGAGCATTCGAAGATGAGGAAGAGAAGATCGACGCGTTTGTGAAAGGATTACCAGAAAGAATCCAAGAAGATATAAGTTCACACGAGCCCGCCTCCATACAACAGGCATGTAGAATGGCTCACAAACTAGTGAACCAGATTGAAGAAAGAATTAAAGAACAGACTGCTGAAGAGGCCAATGTGAAGCAAGTCAAAAGAAAGTGGGAGGAAAACGGTGATAAGAATCACCAATACAACAACAACAACAGCAATTACAACAATAATCGCAACAATTATCCCAACAATCGCAACATCAATCGCAACTACAACAAACGGCCCAACAACAACAACAACAACAACAACAGCAACTACAACAATCATCCCAACAACAATAATAACCGCAACAACAACAACAATCAGAAGCAGCTATGCCAAAGGTGTGAAAAGTATCACTCGAGGTTCTGCACCAAATTTTGCAACAAGTGTAAAAGAAATGGTCATAGCGCGACGAAGTGTGAGGTCTACGGACCAGGGGTTAATAGAACGAAAGGAACAAATGGTGTCGGAACGAGTAATGGCGGAGCAAGTAGTGTCGGAGCAAGTTATGCCAATGTAGTTTGTTATAAATGTGGAAAACCGGGCCACATTATTAGAAATTGCCCGAACCAGGAGAACACGAATGGACAAGGCCGGGGAAGAGTTTTCAATATTAATGCGGCAGAGGCACAGGAAGACCCGGAGCTTGTTACGGGTACGTTTCTTATTGACAATAAATCTGCTTACGTTTTATTTGATTCGGGTGCGGATAGAAGCTATATGAGTAGAGATTTTTGTGCTAAATTAAGTTGTCCATTGACGCCTTTGGATAGTAAATTTTTACTCGAATTAGCAAATGGTAAATTAATTTCAGCAGATTATATATGTCGGAATCGAGAAATTAAACTGGTTAGCGAAACATTTAAGATTGATTTGATACCAGTAGAGTTAGGGAGTTTTGATGTGATAATCGGTATGGACTGGTTGAAAGAAGTGAAAGCAGAGATCATTTGTTACAAAAATGCAATTCACATTATACGAGAAAAAGGAAAACCCTTAATGGTGTACGGAGAAAAGGGCAACACGAAGCTACATATTATTAGTAATTTGAAGGCACAAAAACTAATAAGAAAAGGTTGCTATGCTATTCTAGCACACGTCGAGAAAGTACAAACTGAAGAAAAGAGCATCAATGATGTTCCCATTGCAAAAGAATTTCCCGATGTATTTCCGAAAGAATTACCGGGATTACCCCCACAGCGATCCGTTGAATTTCAAATAGATCTTGTACCAGGAGCTGCACCAATAGCTCGTGCTCCTTACAGACTCGCACCCAGCGAGATGAAAGAACTGCAAAGCCAATTACAAGAACTTTTAGAGCGTGGTTTCATTCGACCAAGCACATCACCGTGGGGAGCTCCTGTTTTGTTTGTCAAGAAGAAAGATGGTACATTCAGGTTGTGTATCGACTACCGAGAGTTGAACAAACTTACCATCAAGAACCGCTACCCACTACCGAGAATCGACGACTTATTTGATCAACTACAAGGCTCGTCTGTTTATTCAAAGATTGACTTACGTTCCGGGTATCATCAAATGCGGGTGAAAGAAGATGATATTCCAAAGACTACTTTCAGAACACGTTACGGTCATTACGAGTTTATGGTCATGCCGTTTGGTTTAACTAATGCACCAGCTGTGTTCATGGACCTTATGAACCGAGTGTGTGGACCATACCTTGACAAGTTTATCATTGTTTTCATTGATGACATACTTATTTACTCAAAGAATGACCAAGAACACGGTGAACATTTGAGAAAGGTGTTAGAAGTATTGAGGAAGGAAGAATTGTACGCTAAGTTTTCAAAGTGTGCATTTTGGTTGGAAGAAGTTCAATTCCTCGGTCACATAGTGAACAAAGAAGGTATTAAGGTGGATCTGGCAAAGATAGAAACTGTTGAAAAGTGGGAAACCCCGAAAACTCCGAAACACATACGCCAGTTTTTAGGACTAGCTGGTTACTACAGAAGGTTCATCCAAGACTTTTCCAGAATAGCAAAACCCTTGACTGCATTAACGCATAAAGGGAAGAAATTTGAATGGAATGATGAACAAGAGAAAGCATTTCAGTTATTGAAGAAAAAGCTAACTACGGCACCTATATTGTCATTGCCTGAAGGGAATGATGATTTTGTGATTTATTGTGATGCATCAAAGCAAGGTCTTGGTTGTGTATTAATGCAACGAACGAAGGTGATTGCTTATGCGTCTAGACAATTGAAGATTCACGAACAAAATTATACGACGCATGATTTGGAATTAGGAGCGGTTGTTTTTGCATTAAATACTTGGAGGCACTACTTATATGGGGTCAAAAGTATTATATATACCGACCACAAAAGTCTTCAACACATATTTAATCAGAAACAACTGAATATGAGGCAGCGTAGGTGGATTGAATTGTTGAATGATTACGACTTTGAGATTCGTTACCACCCGGGAAAGGCAAATGTGGTAGCCGATGCCTTGAGCAGGAAGGACAGAGAACCCATTCGAGTAAAATCTATGAATATAATGATTCATAATAACCTTACTACTCAAATAAAGGAGGCGCAACAAGGAGTTTTAAAAGAGGGAAATTTAAAGGATGAAATACCCAAGGGATCGGAGAAGCATCTTAATATTCGGGAAGACAGAACCCGGTATAGGGCTGAAAGGATTTGGGTACCAAAATTTGGAGATATGAGAGAAATGGTACTTAGAGAAGCTCATAAAACCAGATACTCAATACATCCTGGAACGGGAAAGATGTACAAGGATCTCAAGAAACATTTTTGGTGGCCGGGTATGAAAGCCGATGTTGCTAAATATGTAGGAGAATGTTTGACGTGTTCTAAGGTCAAAGCTGAGCATCAGAAACCATCAGGTCTACTTCAACAACCCGAAATCCCGGAATGGAAATGGGAAAACATTACCATGGATTTCATCACTAAATTGCCAAGGACTGCAAGTGGTTTTGATACTATTTGGGTAATAGTTGATCGTCTCACCAAATCAGCACACTTCCTGCCAATAAGAGAAGATGACAAGATGGAGAAGTTAGCACGACTGTATTTGAAGGAAGTCATCTCCAGACATGGAATACCAATCTCTATTATCTCTGATAGGGATGGTAGATTTATTTCAAGATTCTGGCAGACATTACAGCAAGCATTAGGAACTCGTCTAGACATGAGTACTGCCTATCATCCACAAACTGATGGGCAGAGCGAAAGGATGATACAAACGCTTGAAGACATGCTACGAGCATGTGTTATTGATTTCGGAAACAGTTGGGATCGACATCTACCATTAGCAGAATTTTCCTACAACAACAGCTACCATTCAAGCATTGAGATGGCGCTGTTTGAAGCACTTTATGGTAGAAAGTGCAGGTCTCTGATTTGTTGGAGTGAAGTGGGGGATAGACAAATTACGGGTCCGGAGATTATACAAGAAACTACCGAGAAGATCATCCAAATTCAACAACGGTTGAAAACCGCCTAAAGTTGACAAAAGAGCTACGCTGACATTAAAAGAAAAGATATAGAATTTGAAATTGGAGAGATGGTCATGCTTAAAGTTGCACCTTGGAAAGGTGTTGTTCGATTTGGTAAACGAGGGAAATTAAATCCAAGGTATATTAGACCATTCAAGATTATTGATCGTGTCTATTGGTTGATTATTGGTTGATTATATGGTGTGTTTTAAGATGATTACATGGTGTCAAGGTGGTCTGAGGTTGAGATCAGCGAGTGTGTTAGGAGATGTTGTTGTTAGTTCATGAAAGAAGTGTAGTGACCCGAACTTTTCCATGTTTATATACATTAATTGAGATTGATATTTACATGATTAAATGTTTCCAACATGTTAAGCAATCAAACTTGTTAAGACTTGATTAATTGAAATATGTTTCATATAGACAATTGACCACCCAAGTTGACCGGCGATTCACGAACGTTAAAACTTGTAAAAACGACATGACGATATATATATATGGATATACATATGGTTAACATGAGATTATGATAAGTAAGTATCTCCATAAGTATATTAACAATGAGTTATATACATATAAACAAGACTACTAACTTAAGGATTTCGAAACGAGACATATATGTAACGATTATCGTTGTAACGACATTTAAATGTATATATATCATATTGAGATATATTAATATATCATAATATCATGATAATATAATAATTTAACATCTCATTAGATATAATAAACAATGGGTTAACAACATTAATTGAGATCGTTAACTTAAAGGTTTCAAAACAACACTTACATGTAACGACTAACGATGACTTAACGACTCAGTTAAAATGTATATACATGTAGTGTATTTAGATGTATTAAAATACTTTTGGAAGACTTCAATACATATATCAAAACACTCATACTTAACGAAAATGGTTACAGTTACTTTTCCATTCTTTTCTTTCATCAAGAATTCTAGTCGTATTCTTACCCGTATTATACACAGCTTCAAAACGTACTTACTATGAGTATATACCAATAGGAACTAGCATGGGATTCCACTCTTGATTATGTCATGTATGACTAATCAATTTTAACTTCTACCATGAGCTAGTCAACTAACTAGAACTCTGTAACAACCCGCATTTTTCCGTTAAATTATTTTAACGCCCGTCTTTTTCTTTTTAAATAATACCCTTCGTATCTAGATTCGTATCCTTTGTTAAGTAACATTTTAAATATTCTCGTTATCGGATTTTAATATCTTCCGTACTCCCGTGAAATTTAAAATATTCGATCGGTTAAATCCCGCACCCGCTTCTAAACTCGAGGGACTAAAATTGACACGGGGCAAACTAGTTGACTAGGTCAACTAGTCCACCCCAATCACCACCATTCAATCACCTCCATCTCTCTCTCTTTCTCTCTAGCAAGAACACACACACAAACACCCAATTCAATCATTCATCATCTAAATTCGATCTAGGAGGCTTACAACAAAACAAATTACATATTTGGAATCCTCTCTTCATCCTCTACAATTTGATACCAACTTCATCTCGTTTGGGTAACATTTCTAAAACTCTAGATTTCTCTAAATTCGTGTTTTTGATTTGAAATGGTGTTAGTTAGTGTCTATGGCTCGTGTCTAGCATGAATATATGATTTACTTGCTCGATTTGTTGTTTTGAGTAACTAGTTTGAACATTTGAAATGGGTTTGCTTAATCTTGCATTTTGGAAGATTAAATGTTGTTTGATTGTTAAATTTCATGTTTTAATTGTGTTACTAGTATCACTAGCTTCGTTTTGATGCGTAGGTTGATTAAGAAAACTTCAAAAACCCGATTATTGATTTTTGTGAATTTTGGTTAGGGTTTGTTAGACTTTGAAATGAACTTTTGATGCGTTGAATGCTTGTTAATGTTGTTAGTAAGTGTTTAGATGCAATGTATGCTTAATTACCTTCGAAACGGCATATCGTATGTGTAAATTGGATTCCCGAATCATAAAATACGTTTTACGAACTTGAAACTTTGAAAATAAACCTTTCTTGATCAATTGACGAGTTTTCGGTTATTGTAATTGATGTTTTTGCTTGTGAAAGGTAGTTAGTTGTATTCCTCGTCAAAATACCTTTTCGACGATATATGATAGGCATTATAAGTGTTTGCGGGTCAAGAGTTGGGTTGGAAAATGTTTTGGTTCGTGACTTGGACCATTTTTCTGCAAACTGCATGTTTCCCAGGTATTGCGCGCCGCGCATATACCCGCGCGCCGCGCAGAATTAGAAATCCCAGATGTTTGCCTTCGTGGTTAAGTTCTGACCAGGATTTACACTTGGGTGCGCGCCGCGCAACCCATTGCGCGCCGCGCATATGCCCAGCTCATTTTTGTTTTTATTTTTCCTTTCACAAAATGTTTCCCGCTTAACCGTAACTCCGATTGACATGAAGCTTGGCCATTCTGCTCATAAATGATTTCTCATCATGGGAAAATTGTCGGATACCCGACCCGACCCCGTTGACCTTGACTTTGACCAAGTTTGACTTTTAGTCAAACTTAACCAAACAATTATACGATCGTTCTAACATGCTTAGTTACTTGTATCGTGCATGAAACTTGACTAATTGATTCACATGCTACATAATCGAGTCGTAACGAGCCATAGGACTAATTGAACATCTTTGACCGTTTGTGTTTACCGTTATTGATACAACCTATATGTTTAGGTCAAGACTAGCTTTGTCTTTGCACGCGTCTACTTGTTGAAGTACTTTATTAACTCTCGCGCTCAAGGTGAGATCATAGTCCCACCTTTTCAACAACTTTTATACTTTTAAATCGTGGGCTGAGAAAACATATACTTTGTTACATCTTGTACTACTTACTTTTATGTTTTGAACACAAGTGTGAAAACAAACATTCCACGTGCGAGTTAGAACAAAAATGCCTCAATTCGATTATCATTAGTTACACTTGCAGGGTGTAAGCGAGAACTTATATTGTGTGGCCATACGGGTTTAACAAACCCTCATTCGGACGGTTCGCTACCGTTATGCGGATGAAATATATTTTTGTGTTTTAGTGCGGGTTCTAGCACTGTGTGATGGGGTAACGTTGGTTAAGTTTTGATAATTGAGTGCTCGCGTATAACAACACTTTTGTAATGCAAATGATTTGGATAATCTACGTTATGGAAATACAAAATCTTGTGGTTCAAAAACAACGTTTAATACTTACTAAACCTATGATTTCACCAACGTTTTCGTTGACAGATTTCTATGTTTTTCTCAGGTCTTGCACGATATGTGATACATGCTTCCGCTCATTATTTGATACTTGCATTGGATGTCGAGTATACATGTTTTTCATGGGGCGTCTTATGACTTTACTTTAAACCGTGTCGCCTAGATTTCCTTTGTACTTATAACCTTGTAACTTAACTTTTGGTTGAACAATTCTTGTAAACTTTGGGAACAATCTTTATTTTGAAATGAAGGCGACATATTTTGGTCAAACTTTGTCTTAAAGACCTATGACCATGCAATGGGACCTACGTAGACGACGCCGTCACTTGACGATTTGTCGGGGTCGCTACAAGTGGTATCAGAGCCTTGGTTGTAGGGATTTAGAGTTCATTTGTGTCCACCCCGAGTCATAGGGTACATAGGTGAATCTAGACTACAACCGGCATATAGACTGAAGTAGGAATTACTTGACTATTTGTGCATCTATACTCGAACTCTTCTATCATATCTAACTCGTATTCGATCTTGATCTTACGTTGATAAATTTTGTTGACGCGCCACCTTGACTTTATGAGGTAATGTTAAATGCACATGAGAATCAGGGTAATATAATTTCCGGGATTATATTACGGTGATTCATATGGACATTCCGACATTATGACATAAAGAATTTAAGGCGAGTCAAGGAAAATTTTCTCTACATCATCATTCCCTATCATGATTAGTATTATTGAGAATACTAATCAACGATATTCTTGTGTCTTGAAGGAACAATGCCTCCCCGTCGCGGACCACGTAATGAAACTTCCGAACAAGCTTTTCAACGCATGATAGCCACCGCCATAGGTGTGGCTATGGCTAGTATCTCCTCCGACATCAATAACAACCACAACCACAACAACCATGGAGCCGGTAATTCAAACGAGGGTTGCTCCTACAAAACTTTCATGGGGTGCAAACCTCACACCTTCGATGGGACCGGAGGACCGGTTGTGCTCACCCGATGGTTTGAGCAAACAGAAGCCGTTTTTAGCATAAGCGGTTGTCGGGACCAAGACAAAGTCAAATATTCCACCCACACTTTTGCCGGTATCGCCCTCACATGGTGGAATACGTATGTGCTGTCGGTGGGTATCGATGAAGCCCACACACTTTCATGGGCCGACTTAAAGAAAAAGATGATCACCGAATACTTCCCGTGCGAAGAGACCCGTAAGCTCGAACACGAACTAAGAACTTTAAAAGCGGTCGGGAATGACCTAAAGGCATATAATCAACGATTTTCTGAGCTATCCTTGATGTGCCCAAACCTCGTGACCCCCGAACCTCTAAGGGTTGAACTTTACATGGATGGTCTTCCCAAGAGCATCAAACAAGGAGTAATGTCATCCAAACCCAGTAATCACCAAGAGGCCCTGAATATGGCCCGTCAATTGATCGAAACGGTAGACGAGATTGAAGTGCCGGCACCTAAAGCCGAGGATGAGTCGGGTGACAACAAAAGAAAATGGGAAGCCCCCCAATCGAGCAACTACAACAACAACTTTGCCAAGGAACCTCTCACCCCCGTCGGCAAGAAAAGTTATGCCGGGACACGACCTTTTTGCAACAAATGCCACAAGCATCATTTTGGTGAATGTGGCAAGCTAATTTGCCATCGGTGCCAAGGTAGTGGTCATATTGCCAAGTATTGTGGAAGTACCGCCCCCGTCACTCAAAAGGGGCCCGACGTACCAAAGCCGAGTATTTGCTACAAATGTGGCCAATCGGGTCATTTTAGGAATGAATGCCCAAAGAATAAAGCAAAAACCAACGCGCGCCGTTGAACTTACAACATCGACACCTAGGATGCCCGAGACGATGATGGACTAGTCACGGGTACGTTTCTTCACAACAAACCGTATATTTCATACTTATTCGATTCGAGTACCGTTAGACGTTTTATAACCAAGGATTTGACTCGTGCTCTTTATATTCCACCTCTTTCCCCCCAGATACTACTTAGACGATTTAAGTGACCGACGGAATATATTGGGTGCCTATAAATTTTATCGGAGGATATGCGTTAAGAAATTGGACTCGACACCTATAGAACTAAGGAACTCAAAACCTATTCATTAAGGAGAAATTGTTGCCCTACATTTATGTATAGATTATTGTGAACTAAGAAATTTTCGGTTGGAAACTGATACCCTCTCCCTCGCATCCATGACCTCATGATTATTTGCACGAATCCCGTATGTTCCAAATCGACCTCCGTTCCGGTTATCATCAATTGGGGGTTAAGTGAGACGATGTCTCCTAAGCCACTTTCCGAACTCGCAACGTTAGTTGTAAATCTCTCTTAGTACCATTTGATTTATTTAGGGCTCGCCCGTATCCATAAACCTCTTGAACCGCGTATGCAAATTCATATAGACTAATCTGTTATCGTATTTATAGATGACATCTTAACTTATTCAAGTAAAGAAGGAAAACGAACAACATCACTATCTTACGCTCGAACTTTTGAGAAAAGAGCAACTCTATACCAAAGTCTCTGAGTGAGAATTTCTGTTGAACGAAGTCCAATTTTCTAGACCATGATGTTTATGGTCAGGTCGTTACAATCAATCTCGAAATCAAGCCACATGTAATCAGGAAACTCTCCCAACTCAGACTTGTATTCGTAAAAATCTTAGATCTCACCGGTTGTTACCGAAGATTCATTTCTGACTTTTCTCGTGTCACACGACTTTTAAACTCGTTAACTCACTAAGGGAAAACTTTAAACCTCTCCGTGTTCGAACCTTGAGCGTGATTCTTCACACCAACCTTCCTAGCTAAATTCGTATAGCACTAGATGGAACTCAAACATGGAAATATTTCTACTTGAACGCCGAAAGGCATACTCTCTCGACTCAAAATCAACGTAACTAAAATTCGTTATTTTACGCGAAGAATTCGAATACTAAATTGTGGATCCGATCAACTTTCTCGTCATCACGTACCACACTACATACCTATGTTATTTCACCGTTACCGTCTGATATTACTGGAATTTAAGATAACACACAATCCAACGATACTTCACTCTTCTTTGACTTAACGTCCTTGTGTTTCTGATAATCGGCCAACTATTATTCAACCCCGAACTATACAATTACGTGTACTATCTTGTTTCTCTTCCAGACTTCAATTTTCGACAACTAGAGGCGCGTTATGGCAACCTCGAGATGCAAGCTCATCCTATTCTAAGTCCTCATTTCACTCCTATCTTTATCGCTCGCATTTCCGTTTAAAGAAACTCCTTGTAACATTCCTCCATGGATAGAGAAATTCCTCATATTACATTAGTATTCGCCACGAGGGTGAATAGTCCTAACGAACATTTTTCGAACCCTAACTGACTTGTTCAAACATATCTTAAGAGATTCTACACCAACACGGTGTATCTTCGTCATTTATCCTGTATCGAAATACTCGTTTCACTTCTAGTGTTACAAGAAACCTTGGGAACCCGCTTAGACACATGTACCGCGTATCTCCCACAACCGACGAACCGAGCAAACGTACGATTCAATCTTGGAAAGACATGTTACAGACTGGTATTGTCACCTTCAGTAGTTCCTCTTACAACGACAGCTATCACTCGTATATTAACGCAGCACTTTCCGAAACCCTATATGACCGCTAATGTCATACCCCTGTTCATTTAACCAAAGCATCAACCACCGAAATCTGAACTCCATCAAGAAACAACAATTGAGATCGTTCAAGTCCGAGAAGGGCTCGAGACAACCCATTGTCGCCAGAAGAGTTATGCCGAACTTAGATGAAAACCCCACCAAACCCAGTGTGTGACCGCGTAGTATTGAGAAACCGCATTTTGGAAAGGTGTAATTCATTTCGGGAAATCGAGGAAGGTTATATCCGCAATATTGAACCTTTTGAAACCTTGGGGCGTATTGGAGCCGCTTCCTACCATTTAGAACTGCCGACTCAATTAAGTTTCCGTTTACCTTACATTTCGTGTAACAAACTTAGAAACGTGTCCTGCGGAACAGGAACTTGCAATCCTTCTAGATGCACCAGCTATTGATGACAAACTTCTCTTCATAGGAAAACCAGTTGAAACCGGGGATCGTAAAAAAATCCAAATTCATGAGAACACTCAAGGACGTACCTTCACTTATTCATAGCATTGACATCTCCGGTCTCGAGTGAGAGGCATCGATTATTACTTCCAACTAAATTTCGGGACGAAATTTCTTTTGAGGTGTGGATAATGTAACATCCCGCATTTTTCCGTTAAATTATTTTAACGCCCGTCTTTTTATTTTTAAATAATACCCTTCGTATCTAGATTCGTATCCTTTGTTAAGTAACATTTTAAATATTCTCGTTATCGGATTTTAATATCTTCCGTACTCCCGTGAAATTTAAAATATTCGATCGGTTAAATCCCGCACCCGCTTCTAAACTCGAGGGACTAAAATTGACACGGGGCAAACTAGTTGACTAGGTCAACTAGTCCACCCCAATCACCACCATTCAATCACCTCCATCTCTCTCTCTTTCTCTCTAGCAAGAACACACACACAAACACCCAATTCAATCATTCATCATCTAAATTCGATCTAGGAGGCTTACAACAAAACAAATTACATATTTGGAATCCTCTCTTCATCCTCTACAATTTGATACCAACTTCATCTCGTTTGGGTAACATTTCTAAAACTCTAGATTTCTCTAAATTCGTGTTTTTGATTTGAAATGGTGTTAGTTAGTGTCTATGGCTCGTGTCTAGCATGAATATATGATTTACTTGCTCGATTTGTTGTTTTGAGTAACTAGTTTGAACATTTGAAATGGGTTTGCTTAATCTTGCATTTTGGAAGATTAAATGTTGTTTGATTGTTAAAGTTCATGTTTTAATTGTGTTACTAGTATCACTAGCTTCGTTTTGATGCGTAGGTTGATTAAGAAAACTTCAAAAACCCGATTATTGATTTTTGTGAATTTTGGTTAGGGTTTGTTAGACTTTGAAATGAACTTTTGATGCGTTGAATGCTTGTTAATGTTGTTAGTAAGTGTTTATATGCAATGTATGCTTAATTACCTTCGAAACGGCATATCGTATGTGTAAATTGGATTCCCGAATCATAAAATACGTTTTACGAACTTGAAACTTTGAAAATAAACCTTTCTTGATCAATTGACGAGTTTTCGGTTATTGTAATTGATGTTTTTGCTTGTGAAAGGTAGTTAGTTGTATTCCTCGTCAAAATACCTTTTTGACGATATATGATAGGCATTATAAGTGTTTACGGGTCAAGAGTTGGGTTGGAAAATGTTTTGGTTCGTGACTTGGACCATTTTTCTGCAAACTGCATGTTTCCCAGGTATTGCGCGCCGCGCATATACCCGCGCGCCGCGCAGAATTAGAAATCCTAGATGTTTGCCTTCGTGGTTAAGTTCTGACCAGGATTTACACTTGGGTGCGCGCCGCGCAACCCATTGCGCGCCGCGCATATGCCCAGCTCATTTTTGTTTTTATTTTTCCTTTCACAAAATGTTTCCCGCTTAACCGTAACTCCGATTGACATGAAGCTTGGCCATTCTGCTCATAAATGATTTCTCATCATGGGAAAATTGTCGGATACCCGACCCGACCCCGTTGACCTTGACTTTGACCAAGTTTGACTTTTAGTCAAACTTAACCAAACAATTATACGATCGTTCTAACATGCTTAGTTACTTGTATCGTGCATGAAACTTGACTAATTGATTCACATGCTACATAATCGAGTCGTAACGAGCCATAGGACTAATTGAACATCTTTGACCGTTTGTGTTTACCGTTATTGATACAACCTATATGTTTAGGTCAAGACTAGCTTTGTCTTTGCACGCGTCTACTTGTTGAAGTACTTTATTAACTCTCGCGCTCAAGGTGAGATCATAGTCCCACCTTTTCAACAACTTTTATACTTTTAAATCGTGGGCTGAGAAAACATATACTTTGTTACATCTTGTACTACTTACTTTTATGTTTTGAACACAAGTGTGAAAACAAACATTCCACGTGCGAGTTAGAACAAAAATGCCTCAATTCAATTATCATTAGTTACACTTGCAGGGTGTAAGCGAGAACTTATATTGTGTGGCCATACGGGTTTAACAAACCCTCATTCGGACGGTTCGCTACCGTTATGCGGATGAAATATATTTTTGTGTTTTAGTGCGGGTTCTAGCACTGTGTGATGGGGTAACGTTGGTTAAGTTTTGATAATTGAGTGCTCGCGTATAACAACACTTTTGGAATGCAAATGATTTGGATAATCTACGTTATGGAAATACAAAATCTTGTGGTTCAAAAACAACGTTTAATACTTACTAAACCTATGATTTCACCAACGTTTTCGTTGACAGATTTCTATGTTTTTCTCAGGTCTTGCACGATATGTGATACATGCTTCCGCTCATTATTTGATACTTGCATTGGATGTCGAGTATACATGTTTTTCATGGGGCATCTTATGACTTTACTTTAAACCGTGTCGCCTAGATTTCCTTTGTACTTATAACCTTGTAACTTAACTTTTGGTTGAACAATTCTTGTAAACTTTGGGAACAATCTTTATTTTGAAATGAAGGCGACATATTTTGGTCAAACTTTGTCTTAAAGACTTATGACCATGCAATGGGACCTACGTAGACGACGCCGTCACTTGACGATTTGTCGGGGTCGCTACAAACTCCTTTTAACCCCACTCACCACTCACCAATTACCACTCATCATTCACTCCATTTCACTTCTAATTCTCTTTCTAATTCTCTCTCAACACACACACACACTATTATGAACGTATTTTTCCAGTAGTCATCATCTTCATCAAAAATCACTTCAAGAATCAAGCTATAATCATCATAGGAAGAACACTTCAAGAACACTTCAAAAATCCCTTCAAGTTTACTAATTTACTTCCAAGCTTTCTAATCCATTCCAAGTAATCATCTAAGATCAAGAAACCTTTGTTATATACAGTAGGTTATCTTTCTTATTCAAGGTAATATTCATATTCAAACTTTGATTCAATTTCTATAACTATAAACTATCTTAATTCGAGTAAAAATCTTACTTGAACTTGTTTTTGTGTCATGATCCTACTTCAAGAACTTTCAAGCCATCCAAGATCCTTTGAAGCTAGATCATTTCTTGTCACTTCCAGTAGGTTTACCTACTAAACTTGAGGTAGTAATGATGTTCATAACATCATTCGATTCATATATATAAAACTATCTTATTCGAAGGTTTAAACTCGTAATCACTAGAACATAGTTTAGTTAATTCTAAACTTGTTCGCTAACAAAAGTTAATCCTTCTAAATTGACTTTTAAAATTAACTACACACATGTTCTATATCTATATGATATGCTAACTTAATGATTTAAAACCTGGAAACACGAAAAACACCGTAAAACCGGATTTACGCCGTCGTAGTAACACCGCGGACTGTTTTGGTTAGTTAATTAAAAACTATGATAAACTTTGATTTAAAAGTTGTTATTCTGAGAAAATGATTTTTATTATGAACATGAAACTATATCCAAAAATTATGGTTAAACTCAAAGTGGAAGTATGTTTTCTAAAATGGTCATCTAGACGTCGTTCTTTCGACTGAAATGACTACCTTTACAAAAACGACTTGTAACTTATTTTTCCGACTATAAACCTATACTTTTTCTGTTTAGATTCATAAAATAGAGTTCAATATGAAACCATAGCAATTTGATTCACTCAAAACGGATTTAAAATGAAGAAGTTATGGGTAAAACAAGATTGGATAATTTTTCTCATTTTAGCTACGTGAAAATTGGTAACAAATCTATTCCAACCATAACTTAATCAACTTGTATTGTATATTATGTAATCTTGAGATACCATAGACACGTATACAATGTTTCGACCTATCATGTCGACACATCTATATATATTTCGGAACAATCATAGACACTCTATATGTGAATGTTGGAGTTAGCTATACAGGGTTGAGGTTGATTCCAAAATATATATAGTTTGAGTTGTGATCAATACTGAGATACGTATACACTGGGTCGTGGATTGATTCAAGATAATATTTATCGATTTATTTCTGTACATCTAACTGTGGACAACTAGTTGTAGGTTACTAACGAGGACAGCTGACTTAATAAACTTAAAACATCAAAATATATTAAAAGTGTTGTAAATATATTTTAAACATACTTTGATATATATGTATATATTGTTATAGGTTCGTGAATCAACCAGTGGCCAAGTCTTACTTCCCGACGAAGTAAAAATCTGTGAAAGTGAGTTATAGTCCCACTTTTAAAATCTAATATTTTTGGGATGAGAATACATGCGCAAATTTTATAACTGTTTTATGAAATGAATACAAATACTAAAACTGATTTTGCGTGAGTTTCATTATTCCCTTTTTATATACATTTTTGGGCTGAGAATACATGCAAATGCTTTATTAACTATTTTACAATATTTATATGCGTGAGTTTCATTTGCTCCCTTTTTAAATGCTTTTGCAATATATATTTTTGGGACTGAGAATACATGCGCTGCTTTTATAACTGTTTTACGAAATAGACACAAGTAATCAAAACTACATTCTATGGGTGAATTATTAAACCGAATATGCCCCTTTTTATTAAGTCTGGTAATCTAAGAATTAGGGAACAGACACCCTAATTGACGCGAATCCTAAAGATAGATCTATTGGGCCTAACAAACCCCATCCAAAGTACCGGATGCTTTAGTACTTCGAAATTTATATCATATCCGAAGGGTGTCCCGGAATGATGGGGATATTCTTATATATATGCATCTTGTTAATGTCGGTTACCAGGTGTTCACCATATGAATGATTTTTATCTCTATGTATGGGATGTGTATTGAAATATGAAATCTTGTGGTCTATTGTTACGATTTGATATATATAGGTTAAACCTATAACTCACCAACATTTTTGTTGACGTTTAAAGCATGTTTATTCTCAGGTGAATACTAAGAGCTTCCGCTGTTGCATACTAAAATAAGGACAAGATTTGGAGTCCATGTTTGTATGATATTGTGTAAAAACTGCATTCAAGAAACTGATTTCGATGTAACTTATTTGTATTGTAAACCATTATGTAATGGTCGTGTGTAAACAGGATATTTTAGATTATCATTATTTGATAATCTACGTAAAGCTTTTTAAACCTTTATTTATGAAATAAAGGTTATGGTTTGTTTTAAAAATGAATGCAGTCTTTGAAAAACGTCTCATATAGAGGTCAAAACCTCGCAACGAAATCAATTAATATGGAACATTTTTAATCAATAAGAACGGGACATTTCATCCGACACGTTATAGACCATAATTAAAAGCATGTCAGAGGACATTGCCTTAACAGTTGCTTGTTCAACGCTTTCCTTTACAACCGGACGGTAGTTTACCGAAAGGTAATATACGGCACAAGTAAACTGGACGTGTTGCTTTCCAAATACAAGGTTAGCAAGTGGGTGACACAAAACCATAAGTTTTGAGCTAAAATTTTCAAATCTGAAACCCACCAAACCCACAAAAATAATTTGCAAACACCGGTGAAGGGTTATTCCGGAAAACTTATCTAGAGTAAAAACTAGATTTAATTTTCAAAAGATCAAATATTTTCAAAAAGATCCAATTTCCTTAATGGATCTAAATTTTTATAGTCATGTGGGACTGTAAACCATATCGTTACTACCATTGTTTATACCGCCGTAAAGAAATCACTGATGTACAAAGTGTGAAGAATAAAGAAGTGATTCTAGTATTTCAAGACTATATTGCTTGAGGACAAGCAACGCTCAAGTGTGGGAATATTTGATAATGCTAAAAACGAACATATATTTCATAGCATTATTCCCCAAGAAAGACAAGCTTTTAGTTGCAAATGTTCTATTTACAAGTGATATTCGTTTAAATATTAAAAGGTGAAGACAAAAGACAGATTCGACGAATTGAAGACGCAAACGACCAAAAAGCTCAAAAGTACAAAATACAATCAAAGAGTTTCCAATTATTGATAAAAAATGTCTCGAAATTACAAGAGTACAAGATTCAAAACGCAAAGTACAAGATATTAAATTGCACGCAAGGACGTTCGAAAATCCAGAACCGGGACCAGAGTCAATTCTCAACGCTCGACGCAACGGACTAAAAATTACAAGTTAACTATGTATATAAATATAATATAATATATAATTAATTCTTAAAATTAATATATATATTATAATATATTTATAAAACGTCGGCAAATTAAAAGACAAACCTTTGTGAGCTGGAATTACGAACTCCACGAGTTGCGGAGTATGGAGGCCAAAAATGCCGCGACTCGCGGAGCAGCCAAATGCGAAAATCCCTATAAAACCCAACGAATTCTGATCATTTTTATCATCCAATATATCAATCTCTCTAGATCTATACGTAATATTTATATTTTAATTTTAATTTTAATTTTAATTTTAAATCCTAATAATAAGGGTATGTTAGCGAATGTTGTAAGGGTGTAAGTCGAAATTCTGTCCGTGTAACGCTACGCTATTTTTAATCATTGTAAGTTATGTTCAACCTTTTTAATTTAATGTCTCGTAGCTAAGTTATTATTATGCTTATTTAATCCGAAGTAATCATGGTGTTGGGCTAATTACTAAAATTGGGTAATTGGGCTTTGTACCATAATTGGGGTTTGGACAAAAGAACGACACTTGTGGAAATTAGACTATGGGCTATTAATGGGCTTTATATTTGTTTAACTAAATAATAGTTTGTTAATGTTAATATAAAGATTTATAATTGGACGTACCCATAAATTACCATATACACTCGATCGGACACGATGGGCGGGGTATTTATATGTACGAATAATCGTTCATTTAACCGGACATGAGAATGGATTAATAGTCATTAGAATTATTAAAACAGGGGTGAAATTATATACAAGGACACTTGGCATAATTGTTAACAAAGTATTAAAACCTTGGGTTACACTCAGTCGACATCCTGGTGTAATTATTAAACAAAGTATTAAAATCTTGTTACAGTTTAAGTCCCCAAATTAGTTGGAATATTTAACTTCGGGTATAAGGATAATTTGACGAGGACACTCGCACTTTATATTTATGACTGATGGAATGTTTTGGACAAAAACCAGACAGACATATTAAATAATCCAGGACAAAGGACAATTAACCCATGGGCATAAAACTAAAATCAACACGTCAAACATCATGATTACGGAAGTTTAAATAAGCATAATTATTTTATTTCATATTTAATTTCCTTTAATTTTATATTTAATTGCACTTCTAATTATCGCATTTTATTTTATTGTTATTGTATTTAATTGCACTTTTAATTATCGTACTTTTTAATTATCGCAAGTTTATTTGATCGCACTTTTATTTATCGTAATTTCATTATCGTTATTTACTTTACGCTTTAAATTAAGTCTTTTATTTATTTAATATTTTACATTTTGTTTTAACTGCGACTAAAGTTTTAAAATCGACAAACCGGTCATTAAACGGTAAAAATCCCCCTTTATAATAATAATATTACTTATATATATATTTGTATTTTTATAAAAGTAAACTAATATAGCATTAAGCTTTGTTTAAAGATTTTCCCTGTGGAACGAACCGGACTTACTAAAAACTACACTACTGTACGATTAGGTACACTGCCTATAAGTGTTGTAGCAAGGTTTAAGTATATCCATTATATAAATAAATAAATATCTTGTGTAAAATTGTATCGTATTTAATAGTATTTCCTTGTAAAATATAAAGCTATTTTATATACACCTCGCATAACATCACTTCTCAAATAGCATACGTCCGTTAAAAGGCTAGTGCTCTAGCTCGGACGAGGATATCAAGCCCTATGGATCCATATATAACTACTCGCGCCCACCAGTTCTTATAACCGGCAGTTACTAGTTACCAAAGCTAAGGGATTTTCGGTTCAAACTCAGTGTAGAATTTAGTATGTACTTGTATCCGTTGCGTTTAAAATAAAGTGTATGTATTCTCAGCCTAAAAATATATATTGCAAAAGCAATTAAAAAGGGAGCAAATGAAACTCACCTTAGCAGCATATAAAGTCGTTCACCGAAATGTGACCGAAACTCGAAATACCAAATAACCGTAGATCTCAACCTAGAGAACATATGTTGGTCAATAAATGTCTATCAAGCTAGGTCAGGTCATAGTGTATCACAATCCTAATGCTCGAGATCGACATACAAAAGTTATCCAAAGTCGTTTCAAAAGGTCAATTTTGACAATAGTTCTACAAAACGAGACGTACCTTATATAAGGATTCATTTACTCGGTTGGTAATATTCAAAAATCCAATTTATCAATATTATAAACAAGTTGTTTAAACATCAATTGTAGATTCAAAAGCAATTTCAATTAATGTTAATCATAATTCAGTTGTCCATATCTTTTAATTCGTTCATCGAAATTACGAGATCTCTAAATGAAAAGTTATTGATTTTTCGCCAGCTTTCCAAAAACATGCATATCATATACCTTATATCAGTAATATATGTATTAAATTCGTGATCTATCATAAACTATTTAACGATAAAATTAATCGTACAAGCATGCATAATCCTATATACTCGAGCACTAGTCAGGGATACACTATTAATATATAATAGATAAGATATAAATGCTTACGTATCAATATTGTGATTTAATATTGTAGGAAAGTACGTAGACGTGACGAAAATGATAAATGCTAGGTTGACCTTTGACTCATGATCATAACCCCCAAGTAATACCCATAACCTCCATAGCTATAACCCATAATTTCCTTAGCTCTATCCCGCTTGAAAAGCTTGTTTTGAAAATAACTTGCTCATGACCTCGTCGTAGTATTTTATGTATAATAATACTAATAATAATACTAACACTACTAATAATAATAATAAGATTTATAATAATTATAATAATAATAATAATAATAATAATAATAATAATAATAATAATAATAATAATAATAATAATAATAATAATAATAAATAATGATAATAAATATAGAGAGCATAGATAGAGAGATATATGTGTGTGAGTGTCGACAAACTGTCCAATTTATAGAAGAATTCTGATTTCTGACCCCCATGCGATCGCATGGGTTTCATGCCTATTTCTCATGCGATCGCATGGCCCTCTGATCCAGCTCACAATCATTTGTTGTTTTGTTTGTCGACATATTTAAATATAATATATATAATATATATAATTTAAATAATTAATTATATATTATATTAAATTCATGTGCATAGTTGACTTGTAATTTTCGTTCCGATGTGATGTTATGCGAGGTGTATATAAAATAGCTTTATTTTTACAACGAAATACTATTAAATATGCTACAATTTTACACAAGATATTTATTTATTTATAGAATGGATATACTTAAACCTTGCTACAACACTTATAGGTAGTGTACCTAATCGTACAATAGTGTAGTTTTTAGTAAGTCCGGTTCGTTCCACAGGGAATCTTTTTCACAAAGCTTAACGCTATATTAGTTTAATTTTATAAAAATACAAATATATAAATAAGTAATATTATTATTATAAAGGGGGGTTTTTACCGTTTAATGACCGGTTTGTCGATTTTAAAACTTTAGTCGCAGTTAAAACCAAATGTAAAATAAAAGACTTAATTTAAAGCGTAAAGTAAATAACAATAATGATATTGCAATAAATAAAAGTGCGATAAAATAAACTTGCGATAATTAAAAAGTACGATAATTAGAAGTGCAATTAAATATAAAATAAAGGAAATTAAATATGAGATAAAAGAATTATGCTTATTTAAACTTCCGTAATCATGATGTTTGACGTGTTGATTTTAGTTTTATGCCCATGGGTTAATTGTCCTTTGTCCTGGATTATTTAATATGTCCGTCTGGTTTTTGTCCATAACAGTCCATCAGTCATAAATATAAAGTGCGAGTATCCTCGTCAAATTATCCTTATAGCTGAAGTTAAATATTCCAACTAATTGGGGACTTAAACTGTAACAAGATTTTAATACTTTGTTTAATAATTACACCAGGATGTCGACTGAGTGTAACCCAAGGTTTTATTACTTTGTTAACAATTATGCCAAGTGTCCTTGTACATAATTTCACCCCTGTTTTAATAATTCCATAGACTATTAATCCATTCCCGTGTCCGGTAAAATGAACGATTATTCGTACATATAAATACCCCGCCCATCGTGTCCGATCGAGTGTATATGGTTATTTATAGGGACGTCCAATTGTAAATCTTTATATTAAAATTAACAAACTATCATTTAGTTAAACAAATATAAAGCCCATTAATAGCCCATAGTCTAATTTCCACAAGTGTCGTTCTTTTGTCCAAACCCCAATTATGGTACAAAGCCCAATTACCCAATTTTAGTAATTAGCCCAACATCATGATTACTTCGTTTTAAATAAGCATAATAATAACTTAGCTACAATACATTAAATTAAAAAGGTTGAACATAACTTACAATGATTAAAAATAGCGTAGCGTTACAGAATTTCGTACATATAAAAATTTGGGATTTTTCTGAGAACTTTTATTCGTCATTGATTATCAAAGAAGCACGAAACAACGATCCGTAACGGATCAATAACAAGTGGGGAAACTCTCCTGTTTACTCACGGACTACTTCATAATTGTCACAGATTGAAATTATTATCCTTGTTGAATTAACTACTAATATTTTCTTGTTTCTTGTGAGTAACACAAACCCCTTGATCATTTTAAATATATTCGACTACCAAACCCACTTGTCCCATATCAATCTCTCATCCGCGAATTATGAATGTAAAATACTGTATCTCTTTTAGACTTATTATTAATAATTGATTGAATTATATGTGCTTAATTGGTACTTATTGTCTCTGACTAATTCAAGGATTCCTATCAATCATTATCTACCATATTTACTAGGATATATATATATATATCCTATCTATATATACATATATCATATTTGTGGATAGGCGAGTAACCAAAATTCAAACACCCTTAAACCTCTTGATCAACTATCACCTTAACACCACCACACGACACCATAAAACCCCACCACCCTACAACCATTAGGGAAACCCATCGTCACCCTCACCCATTTCTGGTTTCTTTTTCCTGTTTCTATTCGAACCACAAACATCTGGTTATCACCACCATCAACGAACAACCGCGAAACCACCATCATCATCGTTATTTATTTTTTCACTTTGTTTCTTTCGTTTTCTGTGCAAAGCACCACAATCTTATGCACTTCGTATCTACTGCAGCCACTCATGTCTGTTTCTAATTTATTCGCAGAAAAACCTTCCATCACCAAAGCCATTTACACCATGGACCACCTCACCTCCACCACTTCAACCACCATCGAAAGCCAACACAACAACCTTGATGATACACACTGCCGATGTTGTTCTTTTTCCACTTCTATTTTGATGACAAACACCACCATCACTGTTAATCGTTAGTTTCTGTCTTCTTTGTAAACGCAACACCACAACAACCACGATCACTAACACCTGTTAAATTGCTGCAGGCCGAAACAGAAATTATTGTTTTGATCCCTTTTGTGTACTGCAACAGTTCGACAAACAACCACAATATTAAACCATTATTGTTATTGAATACAATCTGTTTCTGTTGTAAACCGTCGCAAACCACCTCTACAACTGCTATTCGCTGCTTTTTGTTCTCGGATACGAACGAACACCTTCAAACCCAGAAACTAGAAACTCTCGTTGTTGCTATTCGAAAATCTGCAACAATTATTATTGTTGTGAGAAGATGAAGAATGATTAATAAGGTGGAACGATGATGATGATGATTAATAAGGATAAAACTATCGATGATGATAAGTGATGAAGATTTAGGATCGATCGGTTTTTCTTTCTGTCAAATTTCAGTAACCCCACACGACTGCTTTATTAGGTATAATTATTATTTATCTATATCTATATTATTATTAAGATTTAAAAAAAAAAGAGAAAAGGGTTTACATATTAACGAAGAGTTTATAAAAATGTGGTTACAATATATAACAGGAAAACAAAATTGCTCAGTTGGTTAAGAAGGTGTTGTTGGGTTAACTTGGGTCGCAGGTTCGATCCTGATTGGTGGCGTTTATTTTTTTAAAAAGTAGAAGAAGAAACAACAAATACGGAATTTAAATATATAAGTTATATATTAACACAGAATAGAGAAAACGGAGGAATGGTTAGAGTGTATTGGTTTTAACGAGAGGTCTCGGGTTCGAGTCCGTCATTTGGCAATATTTTTAGAAAGCCTTTACTTTGAGGTAGTTTACCCATTTTATTATTATTATTATTATTATTATTATTAATATTAGAATAGAATTATTATTATTATTATTATCAGTATCAGTTTTATTAAAAGATATCATTATCATTTTTATCACTTTTATTAAAATTATTATTTTTATCATTATTATTATTAGTTGTATCATTATAAGTATTATCATCTCATTTTCATTATAATTATTATGTGTATTTTTATTATTAGTATTATTAACATTATTTTAGTATTATTATAAACATTATTTTAACAAAAGTTGATTATATAAAAATATATATTTAATACATGTATCATAAGTATATCTAAATTTACTATTTTCTTATATTATATAAAATAACATATATATAGATATATATAACAATTGAGATAATAAATACATTACAAATATAAATAAGTATTATATTATATAATAAATATATATATAAAAACTAGGTTTTATTATTGTTACATGTTAATGATATGTGTTAATATATATATATAAATGATATAGGTTCGTGAATCCGAGGTTAAACTACATTGTTCAGTTGTTAAATGATGTCATATGTATCTTTACTACAAAATACAGTATGGTGAGTTTCATTTGCTCCCTTTTTAATTGCTTTTGCAATATATATTTTTGGGCTGAGAATACATGCGCTGCTTTTATAAATGTTTACGAAATAGACACAAGTACTTAAAAATATATTCTACGTTGAGTTGTACCACTGGCATACTTCCCTGTAGCTTGGTAACTACTATTTACATGTGGTATTGTAAACGCGAATCCTGTTGATAGATCTATCGGGCCTGACAACCCCAACCGGACTGGACGACTAGTATTCAACGGTTGCACAGTACTTCGTTTCGTGACTACACTTGGTACGGTGTAGTGAGATTTCATAATAAAGGGAATATGCGACGTTGATTAAATGTTAAGTATGGTTACCAAGTGCTCAACCACTTAGAATGCTTTACATACACTTACGAGTGTATTATGTTTATGATTATGAAATCTTGTGGTCTATTAATATATTGAAATGATTGTTATGATAAATCTATGAACTCACCAACCTTTTGGTTGACACTTTTAAGCATGTTTATTCTCAGGTACGAATTAAGTCTTCCGCTGTGCATTTGCTCATTTTAAGGACATTACTTGGAGTCGATCATCGCAATGGGACCAAATGTTGATGACTTCATCCAGGTGGATAAGGACGGGTCATTTCAGGTGGTATCAGAGCTGGTTTAATGCCGTTTATTAGTGGGTTAATCGTAGAGGGGGTTCTCACAGTGTTACCTGTGACGAAGCATTGGATCTTACTCCTCGCGGTCCCTATTAGGGTTGGTTGTACTGCTGAGAGGCGGGCCGTAAAATCAGTGTCTGAGGTACGCTCAGTGGTCACCAGGCGGTTAGCTGGGAAGGCACTGAGTGGGATGCGTCCCCACTACTGTTTCAGGTGGTATCAGAGCGTTGGTCCTAGCGAACCAGGTCTTGCATTAGTGTGTCTAACTGATAGTTGTTAGGATGCATTAGCGAGTCTGGACTTCGACCTTAGTTGCATATTATACGTATTGTTTAACATTTATAGTGGAAAATTACCTGCTTATCATTCCTAAGTCTAGACATGACTTCCTGCACTTATTTGATAGATAGTGTACAGATAAATTCATAATCTTAGCATATCTGCTAATTCACATCTTAGCGTATCTGTTACTGTAGACTTTATCTGACACGATTCCTTAAATCCCTTCGTAATCTACGGGATCTTCTGTAATATGTATAGGTATTCTATGTAATTAGAATATCATCCGATATCCAAAAATCATTTCATATCGAAAACTCTTTATCCAACCGAGCAAAATGGAACTCACCACTAGTTCAAGCCTCTCGGATTCCGATATGGAGTCCCACTCCAGCTCCGAAAGCAGCGTCACCAGAATGAATGAATCAATCAATCAGTCATCTCCAATTCATCTGATGAGTTCGTAGTCGACTTATTCAATGGAGACACGAAGAAGGCGATCCTTTTCAACAACCGAATTCACCTCTCGGTGAAGAACCTGAAGCACTTACCTACGAACCTATCCGAAACACCATTTTTCACCCTCGTTTCCAGAATAGCTCGCAACGATTACACAATATCTACAATTCTAAACTCTATTCATCCGCTTGTTTCGACCGCCAATCATTCCGGAGTAATAGAAGAAGTCAACGAGCTTCGCGTTCGAGTCGTGGCGTTGGGGAATATGGTGCAAAATTTACCAGCTTCAGCAACATCACCGACACCAACAGTACCATCAATAACAACACCAGTACCATCAACATCACATGCCTCAACATCTCATTCTGTACCTCGAGCCTAATCATCGTTCTACGTATCGTTCTATCTACTTTATCTTCATTCTACATATCGTTCTACATCGATTATCTTCGTTCTTCATGGCGATTATGTAATCTCTAATGTTTTAGAGATTATGTACTCTAATTCTAGCCATAAAGCAAATGAGATTAGTATCATATTGACTCATTAGATCCATGATTACATCTGAAGGAAATATATATGCAAATATATTTTCATAAAGATTGTAATTAAAAATTCTTTTGTACAAACTGTTAATGATGAAAATATTTTAACGGGTAGGTAATACCCGAGGAATATTTAGATTTCACATTAATAAGTTACACTGTACATTTTTTGAATCTGATTCAACGATCATTTACTATCATGTTTACATCCACATATATACGAATCCGTTCATCACAGAATGACTATTTTCATTCAATTTCATATTGGATTTTGACTTCTCAGAATCCAACAAGTGGCATAATGAAGAAAACATTGAACAAAATAAAATTTGTTAGAAACAAACGAATTAACTAATTGAAATATTATTAAGAATCCACGCTAACTGTTCCCAGCTAACTGTTCCTAGCTAACTGGTTACATTTTATTTATTGCAATTTACATTCTCGTAATTTTATTTATCGTCATTTAATTTCTGTTATTTATTTTACGCACTTTAAATAACGGGACACGTAAACAAGGTTTCGACCTATCATATCGACCCATCTATATATATACTTCGGAACAACCATAGACACTCTATATGTGAATGTTGGAGTTGGCTATACAGGGTTGAGGTTGATTCCAAAATATATATATGGTTTGAGTTGTGATCAATACTGAGACCGATACACGGGTCACGATACGTATTAAATTAATCCAAATATTATATATTAAATTATATATGAATTTATTGGACTATTGGACAATTGGACTGCTAACTTTGGACAATTAGAATGAATTAAAATATTTATTATAACATATGAAACTAAACAATTCTTCAAGTTTGCCACTTGATTTCAGCTTAAACCTCATTTGAATCTTGACGATTTCAATCCATGTTCAAATTTTTCATGATTCTCGAAAACACCTCGATCGAGAGGATGAACCAGCCACACTTCATCTACGGAAGAAAAGATTGATGCATATAGTTATGCACCTGAAAAACCCTCGGAAACTGAGTAAACGTTTAACACGTATCTGTGCTAGCTCCTTTGGTGAGGTTACTACCGAAAATAACTTTGCAGTTCTTTTTCAAAATAGCCAAATTTTGTCACAGCTCCATCAAGACAGCTTCGACTTTTCACTCAAAACAACCTTATTATAACCTTGATATATATACGTACTCTTTATTATTATTGGGGAACCTTTTATATTTCACCATATTGCCATCAGCGTTTAATCACCTAAAAACACAATTCTCCTGAACCCACCTCGGTTTGATAACCGATGACCCAGATCCGTTAACTTCGAAAATGCTGATGAAGCAGCATGTTGTAGATGGTCTTAATGGCCAAAAGTAGATGATAAAGAAGGAAGTGTTAGGAACGCTCGATAGAAAATTTGGTACTGAAAAATGGATTGAGCTAACCATGAAGGAGACCATGGACAAATACAAGGACCAAACCCTATATTCATGAATCCAGGTAATTCTGAATCCGATGAAATCTTTAGATATTATCCTGCTCCGAAGTCATGTTAAAATCTTGCGAAAATTTTTTCCTCATCAACCTTCGAACTTAGAAATTTCAAAATATCATCATAAATATCTTCGATATTTTTGAGGATATTTTCATAAATATTCTTGTCCGAAATTATCTACCTCTTCGTGTTTTCTGTATTGCATTATATTGGAAACTTCTGTAAAATCTAAATATAACATAAATTATAAATGAATTGTGGAGAAGTGTTGGAAATTGAAGCATGAGTTAATATAATATAATGACGCTTGGCCAACGTGATTATATTACAGTAAGTCATACTAAGTTTCTAATGGAACGTGATGATTCACCGATTATAATGTCATCATGTGCCGTGTTACACGACTCTTTCATTCTACTTAAGCTCTAAGCATATCAAGGAAATATTTCCTTTGATATTTCTGTTCTTCCGTAATTCCAACAAATTGCTAATAAATCGTGCTATTACATTTTCTTTCTGATTAGAAGATTTTCTTTAAATTTCATGAATTCCGGAAACCAACCATGACTATGTCAAAAGTCAAGACGAATCTTTATTTTCTCATTTCACTCATTTGTGACAGCTTCACTCGTACGCTTCACATCATCGAATCATTTTATCTGTATTAATCCATAATGATAAAACTCTATTTATCAACTCATAATCGTCAAAAAAACATTTTTATTATTAGCCATGACGACCTCGATCAAATTTCGGGACGAAATTTCTTTAACGGGTAGGTACTGTCACGACCCGGAAAATTTCGACTAATTTTAAACCAAACTCTCGATACGATATTGTATTTTGACACGATAAGCAAAGTCTGTAATGTTGAATCTCAAAAAGTTTGAACTGTTTCATATATGCAATTGACTTTCGACCATTCCCAACGATTCACGAACAATTAATTGTAATTAGATGTGTGTGTGTATATATATATATATATATATATATATATATATATATATAAATAATAATTTGAAATATAACTTAAGGTATGATTTGTTGTTGTTAAAAATTAATAATGTAAAATAAAATAAAAAAATGGGATATTATAATTATTATTATTTTAAAATATATCTATAAATATAAATAAAGTAGATTAAAAATAAATAAAGATAATTAAAATAAAAATTTGGGATTTTTCTGAGAAATTTTATTCGTCATTGATTATCAAAGAAGCACGAAACAACGATCCGTAACGGATCAATAACAAGTGGGGAAACTCTCCTGTTTACTCACGGACTACTTCATAATTGTCACAGATTGAAATTATTGTCCTTATTGAATTAACTACTAATATTTTCTTGTTTCTTGTGAGTAACACAAACCCCTTGATCATTTTAAATATATTCCACTACCAAACCCACTTGTCCCATATCAATCTCTCATCCGCGAATTATGAATGTAAAATACTGTATCTCTTTTAGACTTATGATTAATAATTGATTGAATTATATGTGCTTAATTGGTACTTATTGTCTCTGATTAATTCAAGGATTCCTATCAATCATTATCTACTATATTTACTAGGATATATATATATATATATATATATATATATATATATATATATATATATATATATATATATATATATATATATATATATATATATATATATCCTATCTATATATACATATATCATATTTGTGGATAGGCGAGTAACCAAAATTCAAACACCCTTAAACCTCTTGATCAACTATCACCTTAACACCACCACACGACACCATAAAACCCCACCACCCTACAACCATTAGGGAAACCCATCGTCACCCTCACCCATTTCTGGTTTCTTTTTCCTGTTTCTATTCGAACCACAAACATCTGGTTATCACCACCATCAACAAACAACCGCGAAACCACCATCATCATCGTTATTTATTCTTTCACTTTGTTTCTTTCGTTTTCTGTCCAAAGCACCACAATCTTATGCACTTCGTATCTACTGCAGCCACTCATGTCTATTTCCAATTTATTCGCAGAAAAACCTTCCATCACCAAAGCCATTTACACCACGGACCACCTCACCTCCACCACTTCAACCACCATCGAAAGCCAACACAACAACCTTGATGATACACACTGCCGATGTTGTTCTTTTTCCACTTCTATTTCGATGACAAACACCACCATCACTGTTAATCGTTAGTTTCTGTCTTCTTTGTAAACGCAACACCACAACAACCACGATCACCAACACCTGTTAAACTGCTGCAGGCCGAAACATAAATTATTGTTTTGATCCCTTTTGTGTACTGCAACAGTTTGACAAACAACCACAATATTAAACCATTATTGTTATTGAATACAATCTGTTTCTGTTGTAAACCATCGCAAACCACCTCTACAACTGCTATTCACTGCTTTTTGTTCTCGGATACGAACGAACACCTTCAAACCCAGAAACTAGAAACTCTCGTTGTTGCTATTCGAAAATCTGCAACAATTATTATTGTTGTGAGAAGATGAAGAATGATTAATAAGGTGGAACGATGATGATGATGATTAATAAGGATAAAATGATCGATGATGATAAGTGATGAAGATTTAGGATCGATCTGTTTTTCTTTTTGTCGAATTTCAGTAACCCCACACGGCTGCTTTATTAGGTATAATTATTATTTATCTATATCTATATTATTATTAAGATTTAAAAAAAGAGAAAAGGGTTTACATATTAACGAAGAGTTTATAAAAATGTGGTTACAATATATAACAGGAAAACAAAATTGCTCAGTTGGTTAAGAAGGTGTTGTTGGGTTAACTTGGGTCGCAGGTTCGATCCTGATTGGTGGCGTTTATTTTTTTAAAAAGTAGAAGAAGAAACAACAAATACGGAATTTAAATATATAAGTTATATATTAACACAGAATAGAGAAAACGGAGGAATGGTTAGAGTGTATTGGTTTTAACAAGAGGTCTCGGGTTCGAGTCCGTCATTTGGCAATATTTTTAGAAAGCCTTTACTTTGAGGTAGTTTACCCATTTTTTATTATTATTATTATTATTATTATTATTATTATTATTATTATTATTATTATTATTATTATTATTATTATTATAGAATTATTATTATTATTATTATTATTATCAGTATCAGTTTTATTAAAAGATATCATTATCATTTTTATCACTTTTATTAAAATTATTATTTTTATCATTATTATTATTAGTTGTATCATTATAAGTATTATCATCTCATTTTCATTATAATTATTATGTGTATTTTTATTATTAGTATTATTAACATTATTTTAGTATTATTATAAACATTATTTTAACAAAAGTTGATTATATAAAAATATATATTTAATACATGTATCATAAGTATATCTAAATTTACTATTTTCTTATATTATATAAAATAACATATATATATATAGATATATATAACAATTGAGATAATAAATACATTACAAATATAAATAAGTATTATATTATATAATAAATATATATATAAAAACTAGGTTTGATTATTGTTACATGTTAATGATATGTGTTAATATATATATAAATGATATAGGTTCGTGAATCCGAGGTTAACCTACATTGTTCAGTTGTTAAATGACATCATATGTATTTTTACTACAAAATACAGTATAGTGAGTTTCATTTGCTCCCTTTTTAATTGCTTTTGCAATATATATTTTTGGGTTGAGAATACATGCGCTGCTTTTATAAATGTTTACGAAATAGACACAAGTACTTAAAAATATATTCTACGTTGAGTTGTACCACTGGCATACTTCCCTGTAGCTTGGTAACTACTATTTACATGTGGTATTGTAAACGCGAATCCTGTTGATAGATCTATCGTGTCACGACCCGGAAAATTTTGGCCAATTTTAAACCAAACTCTCAATACGATATTGTATTTTTGACACGATAAGCAAAGTCTGTTAAGTTGAGTCTCAAAATTTTTGAACTATTTTCTTGCATTCATTTAACCTTTGACTATTTTTCGACGATTTTTAAATAGTAGATATAATTATATATATATATATATATATATATATATATATATATATATATATATATAGGTACATAATAATTTAAAACACGTTAATAAAATATTATATGCGTTAGTTATTAGGATTAATTATGTAAAATAATTTACGATATAATAAATTTTGTTATTTAAACAGTTCACTATTTAGCCTATGAGTCACAAGAGTGTTACTGTATTGTTCCCTTTTCAACATCTTAAACTTTTATGCACATATGCATGCATCATATAAAATAACAAACCCCACTTTCCTCCTAAATTGTATAACGGTTTCCTGTTTCTACTTTAAACATTCATCACCCCAAAAACTTATCAATCATCACTTTAACCCTCACCTACCACTACTATTATTTTTGCTGCATTACTGTTCGAAAACTAATCCAAGAAAAACAAACAAAGTGCCACAAAATTCTTTGTAGACAAATTGGTGGTGGCCACTGATTGATTACACATTTAATTCGTTGATTATTAAATCAATATTGTACCATGCAAAATTCTATATAATTCAATCCACTTGTTTTGTTGATTGACTTCAGCACATAAGTTACTACTATATATATATAACGACACCGCCCATCTCTGATATTTTTCATTCCTCTCATCTTTTCCATCATATATTTAACCTTCATCATCAATTCTGGATTTCACTTAACATAGGAATTAGAGTTTCAATCCATTCATTACAAATATCAAAACATCACAAATTCAGTTTATCAAAAATTCATAGCTCATGTTCAATCATCTTTATACTAATGAACTCAAAAATTCAAGTCATCATCTCAATCTGCATGCTGCTGTTTTTGGATAGAACCAGACCCACCTTCACAGTTTCACCTTCCACCAATGAACAATCTAGAACTACCACTAAACCGTTACCAACCCAAACAAACCTCATCTGCAAAACTACCGAAACCGCACCCCAAACCTTAACCTGCCACCTTAACCCTACCACTGATCACCACCTTTCTCCTTCTCTCTCTCACATGTTCCAAACCATTACGAACCCCATATGAAACCAACACCTTCAAACAATTGCTATCACGAAACCATTTTAACTGTTAATGATATCTTCGAACTCATTGCTACTACTCCCATTATTGTTTTTTCTCTTCGATCAGTGATACCCAACCCACAACAAAACCACGATCAACTAACACAAACCATCATCATCCACTGTTACTATTGATCGCCTCTTTGCCACTCATGGCCACTATCCTATTTTTGTTTTAAGCAAGAATCACCCCACCTTCATTAGACAACCATCGATATTATGTTTCTGTTTTTACTTTAGTTTACAAACCCAAGAACCCAAAAACTACCATTAGTTTCTATTTTTGTTACCACTACAACCGTGAGATCATCACACCATCACCACCTTGACAACCTCACCGTCGAACCACCTTCAACTAAACTATAACCACCATCGTTCATCATTGTTGCAACTGCTTATTTTTGTTTCTGTTTTTGAATCACAACCAAATCAAAACCCACAACAAACCCTTTAATTCGCATACTATTGTTTCGGCTTTATTTTCTGTTCACCATTAAAACAACACCGATCGAAGCCTCCTACTGCAACTGCGAGACACTTTAAGTCTTTGATGTCGATTTTTGGCTGTTAACCATCGAACGTATCAGATTCCTGTAATTAGGCTTGTGATACTAATTGATTGGGTCATGAGATTTGGATATTGGGCCGTGAACTTTAAATTAAATATTGGGCCAAGATAAGGTTTATGTTTGCTGTACAATAATGATAATTCGTTAAATGTTGATGAAATTAAGATGAAAACAGAATACGGATTATATAAAATTAGGTTTTGAAATAAAACAGAAAAGCGATGGCAGAGTAATGGTTTGGTGTTGTTGTGGTTAACCGAGAGGTCATGGGTTCGAGCCCGGTCCGGGGCATATTTCTTTTTTTAAAGCTTTTGAAGGTATACTTCATTACCAAAATTATTATTAAGTATTATGTATTATTATGAAAATTATTTATTTTCATCATCATTATCAATAAACTTTTCATGTTACTAAAAACTACTGTTATTATCATTATTATTTTAATCACTACTAATATTATTTTGGTACTATTATAATTACTATTTTAACAAACAAATAAAATATATAAAATATTTAATACATATAACATAACAAAAGTTATATTTTTTAATTTATAAAAATGAATATATATTAATAATGAAATATATAAGTTACTAATATAAAAATTATATCATTAATAATAATAAGATATATATATTTATTCGATTACAAGTATATGTATTAATATATATACAAATGATATAGGTTCGTGAATCCGAGGCCAACCCTGCATTGTTCAATTCCGTCATATGCATATTTTTACTACAAAATATCGTATCGTGAGTTTCATTTGCTCCCTTTTTAATTTCTTTTACAATTTATATTTTTGGGCTGAGAATACATGCGCTGCTTTTATAAATGTTTACAAAATAGACACAAGTACTTAAAAATATATTCTACGTTGAGTTGTACCACTGGCATATTTCCCTGTAGCTTGGTAACTACTATTTACATGGGTATTGTAAACGCGAATCCTGTTGATAGATCTATCGGGCCTGACAACCCCAACCGGACTGGACGACCAGTATTCAACGGTTGCACAGTACTTCGTTTTGGTGACTACACTTGGTACGGTGTAGTGAGATTTCATAATAAAGGGAATATGCGACGTTGATTAAATGTTAAGTATGGTTACCAAGTGCTCAACCACTTAGAATGATTTACATATACTTGCGAGTGTATTATGTTTATGATTATGAAATCTTGTGGTCTATTAATATATTGAAATGATTGTTATGATAAACCTATGAACTCACCAACCTTTTGGTTGACACTTTAAAGCATGTTTATTCTCATGTACAAATTAAGTCTTCCGCCGTGCATTTGCTCATTTTAAGGACATTACTTGGAGTCGATCATCGCCATGGGACCAAATGTTGATGACTTCGTCCAGGTGGATAAGGACGGGTCGTTTCATATCGGGCCTGACAACCCCAACCGGACTGGACGACCAGTATTCAACGGTTGCACAGTACTTCGTTTCGTGACTACACTTGGTACGGTGTAGTGAGATTTCATAATAAAGGGAATATGCGATGTTGATTAAATGTTAAGTATGGTTACCAAGTGCTCAACCACTTAGAATGCTTTACATACACTTGCGAGTGTATTATGTTTATGATTATGAAATCTTGTGGTCTATTAATATATTGAAATGATTGTTATGATAAACCTATGAACTCACCAACCTTTTGGTTGACACTTTTAAGCATGTTTATTCTCAGGTACGAATTAAGTCTTCCGCTGTGCATTTGCTCATTTTAAGGACATTACTTGGAGTTGATCATCGCAATGGGACCAAATGTTGATGACTTCGTCCAGGTGGATAAGGACGGGTCGTTTCATACACCCTTACAACATTTGCTAACATACCCTTATTATTAGGATTTAAAATTAAAATTAAAATTAAAATATAAATATAAATATTACGTATAGATATATTGAGATAGAAAAAGATGTGTTTTTGTGGTGCACCAAAGCTCGATTTTTATAGGCATGTGGGCTGGAACTGTGCACCATGCGATCGCATGGATTTATGCCTTTCAGGCCATGCGATCGCATGGCCAGCTGGGGAGAGCCACATTTGGTTGTTTTCTTCTGCCGACGTTTATTTAAATATAATATAATATATATATTAATTTTAAGAATTAATTATATAATATTCATATGCATAGTTGACTTGTAATTTTTAGTCCGTTGCGTCGAGCGTTGAGAGTTGACTCTGGTCCCGGTTCCGGATTTTCGAACGTCCTTGTGAATAATTTAATATCTTGTACTTTGCGTTTTGAATCTTGTACTCTTGTAATTTTGAGACGTTTCTTATCAATAATTGGAACCTTATTGATTGTATTTTGTACTTTTGACTTTTTGGTCGTTTGCGTCTTCAATTCGTCGAATCTGTCTTTTGTCTTCACCTTTTATTATTTAAACGAATATCACTTGTGAATAGGATAATTGCAACTAAAAGCTTGTCTTTCTTGAGGAATAATGCTATGAAATATATGTTCGTTTTTAGCATTATCAAATATTCCCACACTTGAGCGTTGCTTGTCCTCAAGCAATATAGTCTTGAAATACAAGAATCACTTCTTTATTCTTCACACTTTGTACATCAGTGATTTCTTTACGGCGGTATAAACAATGGTAGTAACGATATGGTTTACAGTCCCACATGACTATAAAAATTTAGATCCATTAAGGAAATTGGATCTTTATGAAAACATTTGATCTTTTGAAAATTAAATGTAGCTTTTACCCTAGATAAGTTTTCCGGAATAACCCTTCACCGGTGTTTGCAAATTCTTTTTGTGGGTTTGGTGGGTTTTAGATTTGAAAATTTTGGCTCAAAACTTATGGTTTTGTGTCACCCACTTGCTAACCTTGTATTAGGAAAGCAACACGTCCAGTATATTTTCTCCGTATATTACCTTTCAGTAAACTACCGTCCGGTTGTAAAGGAAAGCGTTGAACAAGCAACTGTTAAGGCAATGTCCCCTGACATGCTTTTGATTATGGTCTATAACGTGTCGGACACAATTACTATCCTTTGTAGGAGCAATAGTAAAGCTCACCCTTATAATTTTTTGGTCTGGCACAAGGTCCTGTCTTTGACCATGCTATGCAACCACCGTTCTTACGATTGACACCCGATTTGGTTCAGATGACCTAATGAATTCCAGATGAATTCCTAGGATTTTACGTTCAATGGTAATGAACGCATTGAAAATAGGTTTTTAGAAAACAAATCGGTTTATAATTTGATCAAAATATTTTCTCGTTCAAGCTCGAGTTTAGATATCATTGAATTCCATGAGTTTGTAATTCTCAATCTTTAAGGTCAATCTCTAGGATTGAGTAATATCAGTCTTAAAAGCTGATTTTTTTTTATCTTTAAAGGAGATTATCCTTTCTGGGTGTCTGATTCATTAGTCATATCCAGCTAATTTGCACGGTGCCCCCCCCATTTTACAAGACAGATTCTCTCATGGTTAGGATAAGTCTGACCACTTGGCGACCCTGTTTGATGCTGAGGTCCGTGGATTTCCTGCTGATTTTAGTGATGACTTTTCTAGGTTTTTCGTCAACCTACAGCTGGTCTGGACGACAACTTCATGACCTAAATCAAGAAGCGCGTGTCTTTTTCGGAAGACTTTACTTCCTTTTAATGATGGAATTGATTCATCGTGTAGATCCATCTTTTCTTTTCTTTCATCGGGTAAAACAGTTAATTACCGTCCAAAACAAAAGTATTTTCAATTATTTGTACAAAAATATATGATATATATTTTGAATAACTCGGTGAAAATTTCCCACACTTGGCTTTTATTTTCCTTTTTATTGTCCTCTATTCCATTTTAAATGAATTCTAACATTTTGGTTCGTTTCTCAATTTATGTCCTTTCCGAGGTAACAATAATTTCGGTGTTAACACCTAGTTTTATCGTTCATAAATATGTATAAACATGATTTTGAGTTCATTTAATTGAAAATTTTGAAAATTTTTACTAGAATTAGGTAGTCAGTATATAAGACTAGGGCTGTTCTTTATTATCAGAGAGCACTAGATTCTAATACAACTACTACTTTACTAGTATTTCTAATGGTAACCAAGTGTATAAAGTAAAAATTTTAAAATCCAAAAGAATTTAACCCCTTCCCACACTTAAGATCTTGCAATGCCCTCATTTGCAAGAAATCAGTAACAATTTAAATTATTGAGGGTGATTAGCGTAAAAATGATTAAATTTTACCAAAGTTTCCAAACATATTGGCGTTTGTTTGCTGAATGATAAATGGTGCATATCATTTGTTCATTCCGTCTGTTGTTACATCACATTTATTTGTCATCTTGTCGTCAAAATTAGTAGCTTTTGCTGAACTTAATGTCAGTCTTTGAAAATGCGCTGTTTTACCCTGTTTTGTACAATTTACAATATACATACATACAAATATAAAAATGCTTGGCAATTTGAAATGGGACTTAATATCCCACTTTCAAATCCTAAATGTGAAATATTAGTACACAATAATAATAAAAATGATAAAGATTACATAAGTATATTCAATAACATAAGTTTAAACATGAATAAGTAAAAAGATAAAAACATAAAAATCATATAAATCATATAAATAACCAAATGGAACTAAATCAGTCTGGATATGGGTTCCAGTTCATCTCGTCAGGTGGGTTCCATTGTTGGTTATAGGTGTTCTGATAGGCTTGGTTATAGTCATACTGGTTAAAGAGTGGTCGGATATCGGGGCTGTGTGGCGGAAAATGAGCAGGTCGAGTAGGTACATAGTTATTTGGTACCTGATATGATAGCTGGCTCATGATTTGGTGCTGATGAACTAACCAGCTATCGTGTTGGCATCGCCTATAATCCTCGTATACTCGCTCGGAGTTCCACTGCTCATACATACTATGTCTGGCCGCGTTCGTCATTGCTTCCTCATCTATACGAACGTGAACGTCAAAAATAGCATCTCGAAAGACATCCCTAATGTCTTCCGCCTCCTCCATTTCCTCGTCTGAGCCTCTCTCTACCTGAGGATGAGATCCCTCATAGGGTACTGCCTGGTTACGTCTACTTTTCAATACCTTAGCACCCACATAAACTTTCAATCCTAAGGGCTCAACCTGTTCTCTACAAAGCTGTAATGGACCTCCTTGGTTCCTATCAACACTTAAATACTCTCCAATGAGAGTAACAAAAATACCTCCTCCTATTATACTCCCGTCCTGTATTCCCTCTACCATTTTAGATAAATAAAAAGCAACACAGTAAGGGATATTGACAAAGCTTCTAGGATCCCGAATACACTTTAGGTAGAATAAATCATGTAAGGTAATTTTTTCTTTATTGTGACCTCTCTGTGTAATCGAGTTAGCCAAAAATCTATGAATAATACGAAGCTCGGCTATGTCAATATGTGTATAGGAGTGTCCTCCTGCTCGTGTAAAAACATCAAAATGTGACATACGCCTCCAAATGGCATCAGCGTCAAAGTTGCTATCTACCCTTTCACCATAATGAATCAAGTTTGTACAATCGGGTAGTAGCAACTCACCAGGAGTATATATCACTAAAGCCCTGACCATGTCCAGCATGGACATTCTGTACATCCTACCGCCAAGGATAAACCTAAGAAATCTTCTATCATCTATTCTAACTATATTTGTATCAAGTGATACAGTACTCATCAACTCAACACACCATTCCTTATATACAGGTCTACGAATGGTGAAAATACGTTCCCAATCTGTAAAAGAAGAACTGCCATACCTTTGAACTAAAAGCTGTCTAACACGGTCAGCTAGATGGACTGTTTCCAAAGGAACCCAATCGATTACCCTTGGCACCTCTACATTTTTTGTTACCAATTTGAATTTGTTCCTTTGATATGTCTCGTAATCTCTCCATCTCCTATCAAATCTCAGATTAGGATGCAGAGTGTGCTCAGGAATCGTTGGGAATTCTACTGGCGGCCTCATTGGGAATACTATGAATTCATCAACAAACTGTACCGGATCATAATAAGGTATGTGCTGATCAGGCTGTTTTTGTGGTTCTTGTTGTGGTTCTTGTTCGTGTTGCATTTCTGGTTCTTTTTCTGGTGCTGGTGCTGGTCGTCTAGATGATGATGCTCCTGAACCTCCCGTATCGGCTTTCTGCAAAACACATTAAACACAAAATTTGTGCATCCAAATATGCATTAGTGTTAGTAAAATAATAACTTAAAACAATCACTATAACATGTTAAATCAAAATTAAACTTATACACATTTTCACAATTTTTCACAATTCTACACTTTTCAAATAAGCACATATGAAAATGTATACAAAGTTCATAAGCATTTAACTCAAATAACATGTCAAAATAGTCATTACTAATAATTAAACAAGTCTCAAATGGCAAATATATCAAATTAATTAAGTTCATGAATTTTGGACTTAAAAAGTCTACTTTAATCTCCAAAAATCATGTTTAGGATCAATGTTTGGATCATTTAACTATCTAAACATGTTACACTACTCAATTTAGCAATAATTCATGACAAAAATTGGCCATAACCTGTTTATATCAAAAAGCCCCAAATTGCTCAAGAACACAAACCCTAGATTTCTAAAAATTTTGAAGTTTTTGGCTTCAAATCATGTTAAATAGCATCAATCTAGGTTATACATGCATAAAATACTAACAATTTAACACTAATTACACTAGAAATTAACAAAATTGCATTAGGTAAAAAATTGGTAATTATCACAAAAACTTGCAAATTTATGAGTTTAGGGGTGTAATTTTTACTATTTTGCTGAAGAATGAGAATCTAGGCATGATTAGAGCAAGAAAAATGACGAATTACGGTGGAAAATTGCGAATTTTAGAGAGTATTTTGGGGTATTTTCGTGTATTTGTGTGTGTTTTGTGTGAAGAACAGCTCTCTGGCTCATTTGTATCTGGCCTGGATTTTCTCCCCATGCGATAGCATGGCACCAAAGGCCAAACTCCATGCGATCGCATGGAGTCCCGGGTACAGTGTTTTCACCTTTTTTTTTTTAATAAAACCTTATACTTTATAAAACATAAAATTAATTTAAAAATTAAAATTTTGTTTCTTTTTAGGATGAGGGCGTTTCGGATCAATGTCCTAATCCGTCCCTCGACAAAATTTTAAAATTTGTCAAATCAAAGCGTGGTTTTAAAAGTAAAGATTTTTGGGTTTTTAATGTTTTTGACATACTTTAATTCAATAAGATTAAAAATAAAGATAATAAAAGTTCTCGTCCCTCCCTTGGGTAAAGCAATTTCGGTTCAATGACCTAGTCTTCAACTCACGACGAATTTTAAAAATCATATTTTTAACTTAGCGAAATAAAGTAAATTTTTGTTTTTAAATTCACACAACTTAAATTTAAAATGCATAAAATTCAAAATTAATATTAAAAATTCACACCAAACTTAAATTTAATTTTTGTTTTTATACATACAAACTTATATTAAAAATATTAATTTTTTCAAAAATTTACAATTTTAAATATATTGATTTAAAAAGTTTACAATAATTTTTTTTAATACTAATTTTAAAAACAAAGTAAAAATAAAATTAAAAATCTTTTTGGCTTTTATCCCACTTTAATCAATCAAATATTATCAAAAATATGCGCCCCTCTTTTCGGTAAAGTAATTTCGGTTCCATGACCTAATTTAACTCATGACGAATTTTTGAAATATTTTGGGTTGATTGATTAAAGATATTTATACCTTAAGAATAAACGTTAAATTTTGCAGTGATGTAATAAATTTTTTAATGATATCAATAATTTCGGTCGCCAAACCTAATTTCATCGAATACCAATTTAATACTTTATAGCGAACAAATTAGCGTTTATTATCAAAAGGTTAAAAATGAAAATAAAAAATAAAAACTGTACAGACTTACCTGTGAGATAGTATTCTTAGTGATATGATCTATCCCATTCATAAGATAGTCGGTTTAATTGATTTTTCATGGCTACATAGGCGTAACCTCGAGCATTCAGTGTTTTTTCTTCTAAACATATGAATGGTCCGTCTCTGCATAAAGTAACAAATTCGATGTTTGAATAGGTTTGATTATTTGAACATTTACCTCCATGTGACCATTTTTCGCATTTGTGACATCTTTCTAGGTGTCGTGCTCTTCTTTTCGCTGCGGATTTTGATTTTCCTTTACCAAATTGTAACTTATTATCTTCGTATCTGGATTCTTTTCTTACTCCGTCCAATCTTTCTCTGATTACTGATACTATTTCACTCAGAAGTGTGTCAGTATTACGTTTAGTGATCAAAGCGTGTAGCATTAGACCATGGTTTAGTTCACATTCGGGTTCCATTTTCGAGAACTACACGAAAACAGAAAATCTAACTCTAACAGAAATACATATTATCCTTTAAAGACTTGATTCTCCCCACACTTAGTTAGCTGTGGTATCGAAATTATGATTAACTTCGTTGTCGATTTCCATTGGACTATCTATGTAATGTTTAACTCTGTGACCATTAACTTTAAATTCAATCCCATTTGAATTTATTAATTCTACTGTTCTGTATGGGAAAACTCTTTTGACTATGAATGGTCCAGACCATCTTGATTTCAATTTTCCAGGAAATAGCTTGAATCGTGAATTGAAAAGAAGAACTCTGTCTCCTTCTTTGAATTCTTTTGAACTTCTGATTCTTTTATCATGCCATTTCTTCGTTCTTTCTTTATAGATTAACGAATTTTCGTATGCTTCATGTCTTAATTCTTCTAATTCGTTTAGTTGACTTAATCGTAGATGTCCAGCGTCATGTAAATCAAGATTACATGTTTTCAAAGCCCAAAATGCTTTGTGTTCAATTTCTACTGGAAGATGACATGCTTTTCCTTAAATGAGTTTAAAAGGTGTGGTTCCAATTGGAGTTTTGTAGGCTGTTCTAAAATCCCAGAGTGCATCCTCCAATTTAATGGACCATTCCTTCGGATTTGATCCTACGGTTTATTCTAGAATACGTTTTAAAGCTCGGTTGGTATTTTCAACTTGTCCACTTGTTTGTGGATGATATGCGGTGGAGATTTTATGAGTTACTCCATATCTTTTAAGAACTTTCTCAAGTTGATTATTACAGAAATGGGTTCCCCGATCACTTATTAAAGCTTTCGGTGTTCCAAACCTTGCAAAAAGACATTTTAAAAAGTTGACTACAACTCGTGCATCGTTAGTTGGGAGAGCTTGTGCTTCCGCCCATTTAGATACATAATCAATGGCTACGAGAATATATAGATTATTATGAGATTTTGGAAATGGACCCATAAAGTTAATACCCCAAATGTCAAATACTTCACATACTTGAATGACATTTTGTGGCATTTCATCACGTTGACTTATTTTTCCGGCCCTTTGACAAGCATCACAGGATTTGCAAAGAAGGTGTGCGTCTTTGTAAATGGTAGGCCAATAGAATCCAGCATCATAAACTTTTCTTGCTGTTAGTTGAGGCCCATAATTCCCTCCTGTTGGTCCTGTGTGACAATGGTTTAAAATTTTACTAGCTTCATCTCCGAATACACATCGTCGTATTATTCCATCTGGACAACTTTTAAACAAATGTGGATCTTCCCAGAAATAGTGTTTTATATCACTGAAGAATTTCTTTCGTTTTTGGTACGACAATCCTTTTTCAAGGTATCCACATACTAAGTAGTTTGCATAGTCTGCAAACCATGGAATTTCATTATAATCTATCTTCAATAGATATTCATCAGGAAAGTTGTCTCGTATAGCCGATTCATTTAGAACTTCTAATTCGGGATTTTCAAGACGAGAAAGATGATCAGCGGCGAGATTTTCTGCTCCTCTTTTATCTCGGATTTCAATATCAAACTCTTGTAAGAGTAAGATCCAACGGATTAATCTTGGTTTAGTATCTTGTTTCGAAAATAGGTATCTAAGAGCATAATGGTCGGTATAGACCACCGTTTTTGCTAGAACGAGATATGAACAAAATTTGTCAAAAGCAAAGACAATAGCAAGGAGTTCTTTTTTAGTAGTTGTGTAATTCGTTTGTGCTCCTTGTAACGTCTTACTAGCATAATATATAGGTTGCAATCGTTTTTCAATCCTTTGTCCTAAAACGGCTCCCATTGCAAAATCACTTGCATCGGACATTAATTCAAACGGTAGATTCCAATTTGGTGTTATCATGATCGGCGCATTAGTTAGTTTCTCTTTAAGAATATTAAAAGATTTGATGTATTCATCTGAAAAGATGAATGGAGCATCCTTTTCTAGAAGTTTATTCATAGGAGTGGCAATTTTAGAAAAATCTTTTATGAAACGTCGGTAAAAACTGGCATGCCCTAGAAAACTCCTAACTCCTCTAACATTGGTGGGATGTGGAAGTTTAGCAATTACATCTACTTTAGCTCTATCCACTTCAATTCCTTCCTTTGAAATTTTATGACCAAGAACGATGCCTTCTTTAACCATGAAATGGTATTTCTCCCAATTAAGTACTAGATTTGATTGTTCGCATCTAATAAGCATTCGTTCCAGATTAACTAGACATGATTCAAATGTATCACCGAAGACTGAAAAGTCATCCATGAAAACTTCCATGCATTCTTCTATCATGTCGTGAAAAATCGCCATCATGCACCTTTGAAAGGTTGCAGGGGCGTTGCAAAGTCCAAATGTCATGCGTTTGTAAGCAAAAGTACCATAAGGGCACGTGAATATGGTTTTTTCTTGGTCTTCGAGTGCTATTGAAATTTGAAAATATCCGGAAAAACCATCAAGAAAACAATAGTAACTATTTCCGGCTAATCTTTCCAACATTTGATCAATAAAAGGTAAGGGAAAGTGATCTTTTCTGGTGGCGTCATTTAATTTTCTATAATGAATACATACACGCCATCCTGTTACAGTCCTAGTAGGAATAAGCTCATTTTTCTCATTTGTAATGACAGTTATACCACCCTTCTTAGGCACGCATTGAACGGGGCTTACCCATGGACTATCAGAAATTGGATAAATTAAACCTGCATCTAGCAGTTTAATAATTTCTTTTTTAACTACATCTTGCATATTAGGATTTAGTCTTCGTTGGCGTTGCACATACGTTTTATGACCTTCTTCCATAAGGATTTTATGTGTGCAATACGAAGGACTTATTCCTTTAATATCATGAATCTTCCATGCAATATCTGGTTTATGAGCTTTCAACACAGAAATGAGTTGTGATTTTTCATTTTCAGTAAGAGAAGACGATATTATTACAGGTAATTCAGATTCACCATGTAAATAAGCATATTCCAAATGGTTTGGAAGTGGATTTAACTCTAATGTTGGAGGTTCTTCTATCGATGATTTGTATCGATATCTGTCTTCTTCTTTTAGCATTTGAATTTCTTCTGTTGTTGGTTCATATCCATTAGCTATTAGTGTAGCTAACATTTCAACTTCATCAATTGGTTCAGTTCCTTCTCCTAAAGAACATTCTCCTGTTCCTTGTAATTCTGGAAATTCTTCTAATAATTCTGCATGTGAATCTATAGTTTGAATATAATAACATGTATCATCTGCAGATTGTGGTTGTTGCATTGCGCTATCAACTGAAAAGGTAACACTCTCGTCCTCTATACTTAGGGTCAGTTTCTTACCAAACACGTCTATCATTGCTTTAGCCGTGTTTAAGAATGGTCTTCCTAATATGAGAGGAACTTGAGAATCTTCTTCCATGTCCAGAACAACAAAATCTACTGGAAATACTAAAGTACCAACTTTAACTAGCATGTTCTCCATTATCCCTCTAGGATATTTTATTGATCTATCGGCTAGTTGTATGCTTATTCTTGTTGGTTTCAATTCTCCAAGGTCTAGTTTAGCGTATAGTGAATACGGCATTAAATTTATACTAGCACCTAAGTCTGCCAATGCCTCTATTGAACTAAGACTACCCATAAAACATGGAATTGTGAAACTTCCTGGATCAGATAGTTTTTCTGGTATCTTATTCAACAGCACTGCTGAACAATTAGCATTCATAGTAACAGCCGAGAGTTCTTCCATTTTCTTTCTATTCGAGATTAGATCTTTCAGAAATTTAGCATATCTAGGCATTCCTGAAATCACATCAATGAAAGGAAGATTTACATTTATTTGTTTAAACATATCCAAGAATTTGGATTGCTCGTCTTCAAGTTTTTCTTTTTTTATTTTACTTGGGTAAGGAACTGGTGGTTGGTATGGTTTAATATATGGTTTAGCCTTAACTGTGTTATCTTCATTAACCTTTTCAACTACCGGTTCTTTTTCCTTATCTTGATCAAGTTGTGGTTCTTGTGGAGTAGGAATAGTTTCATCAGAAGTTACAGGTATTTCAGGTGGTTTAAGTGTTGTACCACTTCTTGTGGTAATGGCTTTAGCTGTTTCATTCCGGGGGTTAGCATTTGTATCACTAGGTAAACTTCCTGGTTTTCTTTCACCTATTAACCTTGCTAGGTTACTTACTTCTTGTTCCAAGTTTTGAATAGAAGCTTGTTGATTTCTAAATGCTTGAGCATTTTGTTCATTAGTTTGTTTCTGAGATGTGAAAAACTGCGTTTGAGTTTCAACTAGCTTTGTCATCATATCTTCTAAATTCGGCTTTTTATCATCGGTTTGTGGTGGTTTGTTTTGAAAATTAGGTCTTTGCTGGTTGTAAGTATTATTGGATACTTGTTGATTGCTAGGACCTTGTTGGTTGTTGTATGGAATATTTCGATTATAATTCTGGTTTTGATTGTAGATCGGTCTTGGCGGTTGATAATTATTCTGATAATTATTTCCAGGCCTTTGGTTTAGATATGAAACATTCTCTCTTTGTTCCATTGTTAATTCAATACTGAGACAATCTTTTGTCAAATGTGGTCCTCCACACTGCTCACAACTAATTCGTATTGAGTGTATATCTTTAGTCATCTTTTCCATTCATCTCTCGACAGCATCTATCTTTGCGAAAATGGAATCTAAGTCATGGCTAGAATCGGCTCTAGCTGCTTTAGATGATCTAACGATATCTTTTTCTTGGTGCCACTCATGTGAGTGGGAAGCAGTGTTATCAATAATTTTATAAGCATCAGTTTCGGTTTTCTTCATAATAGAACCACCAGCTGCAATGTCGATGTCTTTCCTTGTAGTGATGTCGCATCCTTGGTAGAATATTTGTACTATTTGACAGGTGTCTAAACCATGTTGCGGACATCCTCTTAATAACTTTCCAAATCTAGTCCACGCCTCATATAGAGTTTCATTTGGCTTCTGTGTGAACGTAACAATTTCTCCTTGAAGTCTTACGGCTTTAGATGCCGGAAATAATTGTCTAAGAAAATTTTCAACTAAAACGTCCCAGGTATCAATCGCCCCTTCAGGTAACGATTCCAACCAATCTTTGGCTTCTCCCTTTAAAGTCCAGGGAAATAACATGAGATATATCTGTTCATCTTCCACTTCTCGGATTTTAAATAGTGTGCAGATCCTATTAAAGGTACGAAGATGTTCATTTGAATCTTCCTTCGGCACACCACTAAATTGGCATTGATTAGTCACCATGTGTAGAATTTGTCCTTTGATTTCATAATCTGGCGCATTAATGTCTGGATGAGTAATTGCGTGACCTTGGCCAGTACGTTTAGCTCTCATTCGGTCTTCCATACTTAAAGGTTCCAGATTCTCCATAATTGAATTTGTTGAATCGCAATCACTAGAGGATTCTGATTTAATGGTTCGTTCCTTAACAATCTCTGTTTGAATGATTGGTGTTTCCGGAGGAAAAATTAATGGTTTAGGATCTATGAATCGTCCCTGAATATTCTCCGGATTCTTAATTGTGAGGTCGGGTTCAAAAAATGGATTATCGGAAATTTGAATTGGAGTACTTGGTCGACTGGATGACGATTCTAAAGAAAAATCAACGGCGGTAATATTTGCTAAATGTCTTGATCTAGTTACAGGTGGTGAACGTACAAAAGGTGGTGAATGTCTTGCTCGGTGCATTCACTGAATATCCTATTAGTTTTTAAAAGGAAAGAAAAATTATATAAGTTATCCAATTAATAGATTTTTCTGATTTTGCCCACGTTTCGAATAGCCAAAAGATGCAGCAGAGGGGCAGGATTCGTTTGGTCTCAATATAATTGAGTACTGTTTGGCTCCAATAACCCGGTCCACGTACAAATCCAACTATTACTACGAACCAGAAAATTTTGATGTCTATCAATTTAACCACTTAAAATAAATTTTCGTAATTTTAAGAAATTTAGATAAGAAGTAGAATAAAAATCTATGTCCTAAAACTAGAATGGCGGGAAATAAGAAAGAAAAAGAGCGCGTCGAGAAATAAGGAAGAAAAAGAAAAGAGTTGAAAAATAAAAGGCGTCGAAAAATAAGAAAGAAAAAGAGTGACTTATAAAACTTTAAAACACTCGACTAACCCAACCTTATTACTACCACTAACTTAAAATTATAATCGCAAATTGAGATTACTAATTGGAATGATAATTGATACATAGGTAAAAGGTGTCTAAAAATATTAAAGCTTACAAGTAAAACTATATCCCAAATGGAAATGACTTAAAAAGGTACTAAAACTTAAAAATAAGTCGTAAAATTCTAAAGCACTTTAATCTTAGTCTAAAGAAAAAGCATTTAAGGGATTTTACGGCAAAGCCTAAAAATCTAAATAAAAAAAAAATAACTATGGCAAAAACTATGAATTAATAACTAAATACGAGCGAAAAATACAAATATTACGCTAAAACAATTAAAAAGGGACAAAATATAAAAATATACTAAAAGTTGTAAAAATTACAATTTTTATAAAAATATTATTTTTATATTATTTATTTAATAAAACTATTAATTTTACAATTTAAATAAACTAATTAAACTAAAAATACAAATTAAATAAATAACACTAAATTAAATTATATAATATATAACCCTAATTAGGGTTTAAATATAATAATAATAATTATAATCTGTAATTAATGCAGGCTGCAGTTAACTGTGGCGTGTCAGACGGGCTCATGCGATCGCATGAGTCCTAAGCTACCCGGCCATGCGATCGCATGAGATAGGGTTTCGGGCCACAGAGTGGGCTGCTACAGTACCGGACTAGAGTTTTAATATATTTTTTTTATTTTTTTCTATTTTTGTGGTAAAATATATTTATAAAATATATTTATAAATTAAATAAAACTTATATTTTTACAAACTAAAAAATAGAAATAAAGAAACTTTATAAAACTTAAATATTTACCAAACTCTTAAAAATATTTATATTTATATTTTTGTTTTTCTTTTTATATTTTTAAATATTTAAAACGTATTTTTACAAAAGCGTATTTTTTTTATAAAAGTAAACTAAAAAGAAAAATCTTTTTTTTTTATTATACAGTATATATTAGCGTTGCGCTTCCGGCTTTTAAGCTAGATTGTCCCCGGCAGCGGCGCCAAAAATACTTGATGTTATGCGAGGTGTATATAAAATAGCTTTATTTTTACAACGAAATACTATTAAATATGCTACAATTTTACCCAAGATATTTATTTATTTATAGAATGGATATACTTAAACCTTGCTACAACACTTATAGGCAGTGTACCTAATCGTACAGTAGTGTAGTTTTTAGTAAGTCCGGTTCGTTCCACAGGGAATCTTTTTCACAAAGCTTAACGCTATATTAGTTTAATTTTATAAAAATACAAATATATAAATAAGTAATATTATTATTATAAAGGGGGGTTTTTACCATTTAATGATCGGTTTGTCGATTTTAAAACTTTAGTCGCAGTTAAAACCAAATGTAAAATAAAAGACTTAATTTAAAGCGTAAAGTAAATAACAATAATGAAATTGCAATAAATAAAAGTGCGATAAAATAAACTTGCGATAATTAAAAAGAACGATAATTAGAAGTGCAATTAAATATAAAATAAAGGAAATTAAATATGAGATAAAAGAATTATGCTTATTTAAACTTCCATAATCATGATGTTTGACGTGTTGATTTTAGTTTTATGCCCATGGGTTAATTGTCCTTTGTCCTGGATTATTTAATATGTCCGTCTGGTTTTTGTCCATAACAGTCCATCAGTCATAAATATAAAGGTATCCTCGTCAAATTATCCTTATAGCCAAAGTTAAATATTCCAACTAATTGGGGACTTAAACTGTAACAAGATTTTAATACTTTGTTTAATAATTACACCAGGATGTCGACTGAGTGTAACCCAAGGTTTTAATACTTTGTTAACAATTATGCCAAGTATCCTTGTACATAATTTCACCCCTGTTTTAATAATTCTATAGACTATTAATCCATTCCCGTGTCCGGTAAAATGAACGATTATTCGTACATATAAATACCCCGCCCACCGTGTCCGATCGAGTGTATATGGTTATTTATAGGGACGTCCAATTGTAAATCTTTATATTAAAATTAACAAACTATCATTTAGTTAAACAAATATAAAGCCCATTAATAGCACATAGTCTAATTTCCACAAGTGTCGTTCTTTTGTCCAAACTCCAATTATGGTATAAAGCCTAATTACCCAATTTTAGTAATTAGCCCAACATCATGATTACTTCGTTTTAAATAAGCATAATAATAACTTAGCTACGAGACATTAAATTAAAAAGGTTGAACATAACTTACAATGATTAAAAATAGCGTAGCGTTACACGGACAGAATTGCGACTTACACCCTTACAACATTTGCTAACATACCTTTATTATTAGGATTTAAAATTAAAATTAAAATTAAAATTAAAATATAAATATTACGTATAGATATATTGAGATAGAAAAAGATGTGTTTTTGTGGTGCACCAAAGCTCGATTTTTATAGGCATGTGGGCTGGAACTATGCACCATGCGATCGCATGGATTTATGCCTTCCAGGCCATGCGATCGCATGGCCAGCTGGGGAGAGCCACATTTGGTTGTTTTCTTCTGCCGACGTTTATTTAAATATAATATAATATATATATTAATTTTAAGAATTAATTATATATTATATTATATTCATATGCATAGTTGACTTGTAATTTTTAGTCTGTTGCGTCGAGCGTTGAGAGTTGACTCTGGTCCCGGTTCCGGATTTTCGAACGTCCTTGCGAATAATTTAATATCTTGTACTTTGCGTTTTGAATCTTGTACTCTTGTAATTTTGAGACGTTTCTTATCAATAATTGGAACCTTATTGATTGTATTTTGTACTTTTGAGCTTTTTGGTCGTTTGCGTCTTCAATTCGTCGAATCTGTCTTTTGTCTTCACCTTTTATTATTTAAACGAATATCACTTGTGAATAGGACAATTGCAACTAAAAGCTTGTCTTTCTTGAGGAATAATGCTATGAAATATATGTTCGTTTTTAGCATTATCACGATGACTCGTACGTTGTCACTCGACTTATGTCCCGGTTCCGGTTTCTCGAACGCATTTTCGTACGCTTAGAAAACTCGCAATTTACGTTTTGTGACTCGTACCTTTGTCAAAATATAATCTTAAATTATCAATAAACTATATCATTCAAAGTGTATCTTAAACTTTCTAGTGTTTTGGTCATTTACTTCTATAAATCATTGTCTCGCTATTTGTTAATATATATTTTCAACATTCATCAACACGTTTTAAATATACATCGCAAGTTATTCATACAATTAATATTCCAACTTATCATATATATTCAAATAAATATTTAAACCAATAAGTTTAATGTACGGTATCAAACAATTGATACATTATTACGTTTTCAAGTTATAGTATATATATATATGTATCTATATACATATAATTGTTCACGAATCGTAAAGAACAACCGAAAGGTATTTGAATATATGAAAGTAGTTCAAAAATTTTGAGATTCAGTTTTACAGACTTTGCTTATTGTGTCGGAAATGTTAATCATACAAAGATTAAGTTTAAATTTGGTCAGAAATTTCTGGGTCATCACATATATTCACTATCAACAATCTTTTAGCTTCTGTCCTATTTGATACTGGTGCCGATAGAAGTTATGTATGTAGAAATTTTTGCGATAAGATTAATTGGTCGTTAGTCCCATTAAAAGAGAGTATGCTTGTCGAGGTCGCCAATGGAAAACTTGAGAAAGTTGACCATATTAGTCGAGGAGCTATTATCAACATAGCTGGTGCAGATTTCGAAATTGATTTGATACCCATCAAATTGGGAAGTTTTGACGTGATCGTCGGTATGGATTGGTTGAGCAAGATAAGGGCCGATATTATCTGTGGAGATAAAGCTCTTCGTATACCACAAGGAGACGGTGAACTACTGGTCATTTACAGAGAGAGATGTACCTCGAAGCTGAACCTCATTAGTTACGTGAAAGCACAAAAAATTATGAAGAAGGGACGTTTTGCTGTCCTAGCGCATGTGAAAACTGTAGAAACAGAGGTGAAGAGCGTGAACGATGTTCGAATTGTGAACGAATTTTCCGATGTCTTCCCCGAAGAATTGCCTGGATTACCACCGCCGAGATCAGTAGAGTTTCAGATCGACTTAGTGCCAGGAGCTGCACCCGTAGCTCGCGCACCTTATCGACTCGCACCTTCCGAGATGCAAGAATTACAGAGTCAACTACAAGAGCTGTTAGACCGTGGATTTATCCAACCAAGTTTCTCGCCTTGGGGCGCACCTGTGTTGTTTGTGAAGAAGAAGGATGGATCCTTCCGTATGTGTATCGACTACCGTAAGCTTAACAAATTGACGATCAAGAATCGGTACCCTCTTCCCCGCATTGATGATCTTTTTGATCAACTACAAGGATCGAGCGTCTACTCTAAGATCGATTTGCGATCTGGTTATCACCAGTTGAGGGTGAAGGAAAGTGATGTGATGAAGACTGCATTTAGAACTCGTTATGGTCATTATGAGTTTCTCGTGATGCCATTCGGTTTAACCAACGCACCTACCGTATTCATGGACCTCATGAATCGTGTCTGTAAGCCGTACTTGGATAAGTTTGTTATCGTCTTCATAGATGATATCCTCATCTACTCTAAGAATGAAGAAGAGCATGAGCAACACCTCCGACTAGTACTTGAACTCTTGAGGCAAGATCAACTTTACGCCAAATTCTCCAAATGTGAATTTTGGTTGAAGGAAGTCCAGTTTCTGGGTCATGTTGTGAGCGACCAGGGTATCAAAGTTGACCCCGCCAAGATTGAAGCTATCAGCAAGTGGGAGACCCCCACTACTCCGACTCACATTCGCCAATTCCTAGGTCTCGCCGGTTACTACCGAAGGTTTATTGAAGGATTCTCTCTGATTGCACGACCGTTAACCGCGCTGACTCACAAGGGCAAGAAGTTCATTTGGGAACCCGTACACGAATCAGCATTTCAAACCTTGAAGAAGAAGTTAACCACCGCACCTATCCTATCACTTCCTGAGGGCAGTGACGACTTTGTTGTTTATTGCGATACATCAAAAAGTGGTTTTGGTTGTGTACTGATGCAACGATCAAAGGTTATCGCTTATGCCTCCCGACAATTGAAGATTCACGAACGGAACTACACTACTCATGATCTTGAAATTGGAGCCATTGTATTTGCGCTCAAATTGTGGAGACACTATCTTTATGGAACTAAGAGCACTATCTTCATCGATCACAAGAGTCTCCAACACATCTTTGATCAGAAGCAACTGAATATGAGACAGTGTCGATGGATCGAGACGCTCAACGACTATGATTGTGAACTTCGTTATCATCCTGGCAAGGCCAATGTTGTAGCTGACGCTTTGAGCCGAAAGGAGAGGACGGCACCTCTTCGTGTTAGGGCTCTGAACATCACCATTCATTCAAACCTCAACAGTCAGATCCGAGTAGCCCAAGATGAGGCTCTCAAGGAGGAGAATATATCTCACGAACATTTGAACATACTTGTCTCTCGATTCGAGGTTAGGGAGTCTGGACTCCGATGTTATGCCAGAAGAATTTGGGTACCTCGTTATGGAGATCTACGGAACCTTATATTAGATGAAGCCCACAAGTCGAGATATTCGATTCACCCCGGAGCGGGAAAGATGTACCAAGATCTTAAGGAACAGTATTGGTGGCCGAATCTTAAAAAATACGTTGCAACTTATGTTAGTAAGTGTTTGACTTGCTAGAAGGTTAAGGTCGAGCACCAGAGGCCTTCTGGGTTACTTCAACAGCCGGAAATCCCGCAATGGAAGTGGGAAAGGATAACTATGGATTTCATCACCAAGCTACCAAAGACGGTGGGCGGATACGATACCATCTGGTTATTGTTGACCACCTTACTAAATCTGCACACTTCCTAGCGATGAAGGAAACTGATACGATGGAGAGACTTGCTCAATTATACATCAAAGAGATTGTATCTCGGCATGGTGTACCTTTATCGATCATCTCGGATCGCGATCCCCGTTTTGCTTCTAGATTTTGGCGTTCTTTACAAGAAGCCATGGGAACCCGTCTCGACATGAGTACAACATATCACCCACAGACCGACGGGCAAAGTGAACGAACGATTCAGACGTTGAAATACATGTTGCGTGCATGTGTCATTGATTTTGGAAAGGTCTGGGAAAGGCATTTGCCATTAGCATAATTCTCGTACAACAACATTTATCACTCGAGCATTAATGCCGCACCTTTTGAAGCATTGTATGGCCGCAAGTGCCGATCTCCTATTTGTTGGGCCGAAGTAGGCGAAAAGCAAATCACCGGACCCGAGGTAGTCCACAAAACAACGGAGAAGATTGCTCAGATTCAAGCGAGACTTAAGACTGCCCGTGATCGCCAAAAGAGTTATGCAGACCTCAAACGTAAAGACTGAATTCAACGAGGGTGACCGCATAATGTTGAAGGTTGCACCTTGGAAAGGTGTGATCCGTTTTGGAAAACATGAAAAGTTAAACCCAAGATATATTGGTCCTTTTGAAATCTTAGAACGTGTTGGACCCGTTGCTTACCGTTTAGATTTACCAGCACAATTGAGCTCAGTTCATCCTACCTTCCACGTGTCAAACTTGAAGAAGTGTCTTGCTGCACCTGGACTTATCATACCACTTGAGGAACTTACGATTGACGACAAACTCCACTTTGTGGAAGAACCAGTTGAGATCATGGACCGTGAGGTCAAGACTTTGAAACGCAACAAGATTCCGATCGTCTGAGTATGGTGGAATGCCAAATGAGGACATGAGTTTACCTGGGAGTGAGAGGATCAAATGATGCAGAAGTATCCTCACCTTTTCCCGACTCCTCCATCTCCCTCAGCTTAAAATTTCGGGACGAAATTTTCTTTAACAGGTGGGTAATGTAACGACCCTGGATTTTCCAACGTTTATTTATTAATAATGTTTATTATTAATACTTGTGATTAAATGAATGTATGTTATTACATTTACATGTTGCCATGATTATACGTACATGACTTTTGAATGCCCGAAACGTTTTTGTGACACGCGAACATTACACGAATAATATTTTTGAGTATTATTTACATTCATGATTAGGTTTATTAATCATTTTAATTAACTAAGGTTATTAATTGATTACTTGGGCCTTTATTAGTGTTATTGGACTTTTACTTGTTAACTACTTGAACTTGGGCCTTGATTAATGATTTAGGGCTTATGAGCCCACCCTACCCATTTAAATGGATTAATTAGTCCACTAAAGACATGTATGTATCACATTATGGATCAACTAGTTAGTTTAACACTTGAAGAATCTAGTTACTACATAATCCCCATGCAAGCACACCTAATAACCAAACTTTTAAGGCTTTTCATGCAAGTGACCATTAAACATTTCCCTTCCCTTTTTCTTGCTGCAGGCCGTCGGCCAATATGGGAGGCAAGGGAGTTTTTTTTTTCAAAACTTGTTATTTGTTACTTGTATTTCTCTCCCATTTTACACACACTTTTACTTGCATCTTATTTTCTCTCTTTATTCTCCCTAATTCTTGTAAGTAACAAGCTTCTTCCTCCCTTCTTTTCTTTGACCAAACTGAAACCAAACAACCTTAATCATCATCATCATTTGTTGTTTGATACTTGCTCTTGCTGTGATTAATTACTTGTTCTTGTTTATCGTTACATACTTGTAATAGTTGTTGTTCCTTACTAGTTTCAAGAATCAAACTTACTAGTTTCATTCTTCTTTTATCTTGTATTACAAGAACACTCAAGAACATAAACTTACTAGTTTATGATTCTACCTTTATTGTTTCAAAGATTGTAAGTTCATGGTTGTAAATCATACTTGAAGTTCATGAAGTAAACTTTAAAGTTTACTTTCTAAAGATCAAGACTTAGGCTTGAATCTTTAAAGTATGAACAACCCATGAACTAGTTAACTTGGTTACTTAGTTTATTTCTTTATATTATGTACTTTAATTTCATGTTTGTTGGTTTAAATGGTCAAGTATTACAAGTTAGTCTTGATCTCATACTTCTTGAAACTAAAAGTTAACTTTAAGATTTCAAGAACATGGAAGTGTAACTCTTTAGTTATGACTTCATACACTTGTGTTAGATTTAACTTAATAACTTTAGATCTAGACTTTTGGGTCTTGGATCTTCAAGATCTAACTAAGAACTATGTTCTACATCTTAAGATCTTGATTAGTTAGTTTACCTTCAAGTTTGTAGTTTAATATTACTTTTACATTTCATGTATGTGTTGAATCTAAGACTTTGATGTAACTTTGGTTCATCAAAACACTTGCAACACTTAAATGAGTTGTGCTACATGTATTGGACTTATACAAGTGTTATGATGGTGAAACCTTGGTCAAGATGATGCAAAAACATCAACTAGTTGTACACTTGAAGCTATATACATCAAGGATGAGAACCGTGATAAGCATCAAGTACCAAGAACCACCGGAACCTACTGTTTTACTGTTTCTGTCTCTGACCCATATGACCTGGGCTACTGTAAAGATGATTTTCAGATATCTCTGTTTGAGTAGATAACTTTTCATTTAGGACTCGTCTTAATCCGAGTTATGGTTTAGGATTTATGGCCCTCCGATCGTCACTATGTCCTTTTAACGTTGTGCTGAAAATTCTGACCTACTCGCACTTAGACCGTCGCCACGGTCAAACGAAGACGAGTTTATTTCTGGAATTTTTACCACAGCTAGAGGACTCATACACGGAGCCATGGCCACTGGTCTCACCTTATTTCAGTAGATATAGAGGCCGTGATGACTGACCGAAGTCAGCCTTTGTTTTAAACTCTTTTCATGAACGAAACTTACTTTACACCTTTTGTTTGATGATGAATGATGATGACCCTTAAGACCTTATTTACATACTTTTAAACCTATTCGGACGATTTACTGACTTAGTACTATTTGACTTAGGTTGAGGACTTTCCGGACCTACGTACTTGCTTATTTCCCGACTCGACTTTACCGCTACTTTATCATTGTGAGTTATAGCATTCCCTTTTTACTTTAACTATTTTGGGAACTGAGAATACATGCGTATTTTACATTTTACATACTAGGCACGAGTACTTAAACTTATATATGTGTGGGTTATACAACGGCATAAATGAAATGTCCCGTTCTTATTGATTAAAAACGTTCCATATTAATTGATTTCGTTGCGAGGTTTTGACCTCTATATGAGACATTTTTCAAAGGCTGCATTCATTTTTAAAACAAACCATAACCTTTATTTCATAAATAAAGGTTTAAAAAGCTTTACGTAGATTATCAAATAATGATAATCTAAAATATCCTGTTTACACACGACCATTACATAATGGTTTACAATACAAATATGTTACATCGAAATCAGTTTCTTGAATGCAGTTTTTACACAATATCATACAAACATGGACTCCAAATCTTGTCCTTATTTTAGTATGCAACAGCGGAAGCTCTTAATATTCACCTGAGAATAAACATGCTTTAAACGTCAACAAAAATGTTGGTGAGTTATAGGTTTAACCTATATATATCAAATCGTAACAATAGACCACAAGATTTCATATTTCAATACACATCCCATACATAGAGATAAAAATCATTCATATGGTGAACACCTGGTAACCGACATTAACAAGATGCATATATAAGAATATCCCCATCATTCCGGGACACCCTTCGGATATGATATAAATTTCGAAGTACTAAAGCATCCGATACTTTGGATGGAGTTTGTTAGGCCCAATAGATCTATCTTTAGGATTCACGTCAATTAGGGTGTCTGTTCCCTAATTCTTAGATTATCAGACTTAATAAAAAGGGCATATTCGATTTCGATAATTCAACCATAGAATGTAGTTTCACGTACTTGTGTCTATTTTGTAAATCATTTATAAAACCTGCATGTATTCTCATCCCAAAAATATTAGATTTTAAAAGTGGGACTATAACTCACTTTCACAGATTTTTACTTCGTCGAGAAGTAAGACTTGGCCACTGTTGATTCACGAACCTATAACAATATATACATATATATTAAAGTATGTTCAAAATATATTTACAACACTTTTAATATATTTTGATGTTTTAAATTTATTAAGTCAGCTGTCCTCGTTAGTAACCTACAACTAGTTGTCCACAGTTAGATGTATAGAAATAAATCGATAAATATTATCTTGAATCAATCCACGATCCAGTGTATACGTATCTCAGTATTGATCACAACTCAAACTATATATATTTTGGAATCAACCTCAACCCTGTATAGCTAACTCCAACATTCACATATAGAGTGTCTATGGTTGTTCCGAAATATATATAGATGTGTCGACATGATAGGTCGAAACATTGTATACGTGTCTATGGTATCTCAAGATTACATAATATACAATACAAGTTGATTAAGTTATGGTTGGAATAGATTTGTTACCAATTTTCACGTAGCTAAAATGAGAAAAATTATCCAAACTTGTTTTACCCATAACTTCTTCATTTTAAATCCGTTTTGAGTGAATCAAATTGCTATGGTTTCATATTGAACTCTATTTTATGAATCTAAACAGAAAAAGTATAGGTTTATAGTTGGAAAAATAAGTTACAAGTCGTTTTTGTAAATGTAGTCATTTCAGTCGAAAGAACGACGTCTAGATGACCATTTTAGAAAACATACTTCCACTTTGAGTTTAACCATAATTTTTGGATATAGTTTCATGTTCATAATAAAAATCATTTTATCAGAATAACAACTTTTAAATCAAAGTTTATCATAGTTTTTAATTAACTAACCCAAAACAACCAGCGGTGTTACTACAACGGCGTAAATCCGGTTTTACGGTATTTTTCGTGTTTCCAGGTTTTAAATCATTAAGTTAGCATATCATATAGATATAGAACATGTGTTTAGTTAATTTTAAAAGTCAAGTTAGAAGGATTAACTTTTGTTTGCGAACAAGTTTAGAATTAACTAAACTATGTTCTAGTGATTACGGGTTTAAACCTTCGAATAAGATAGTTTTATATATATGAATCGAATGATGTTATGAACATCATTACTACCTCAAGTTTAGTAGGTAAACCTACTGGAAGTGACAAGAAATAATCTAGCTTCAAAGGATCTTGGATGGCTTGAAAGTTCTTGAAGTAGGATCATGACACAAAAACAAGTTCAAGTAAGATTTTTACTCGAATTAAGATAGTTTATAGTTATAGAAATTGAATCAAAGTTTGAATATGAATATTACCTTGAATAATAAAGATAACCTACTGTATATAACAAAGGTTTCTTGATCTTAGATGATTACTTGGAATGGATTAGAAAGCTTGGAAGTAAATTAGTAAACTTGAAGGGATTTTTGAAGTGTTCTTGAAGTGTTCTTCCTATGATGATTATAGCTTGATTCTTGAAGTGATTTTTGATGAAGATGATGATTAACTACTGGAAAAATACATTCATAATAGTGTGTGTGTGTTGAGAGAGAATTAGAAAGAGAATTAGAAGTGAAATGGAGTGAATGAAGTGGTAATTGGTGAGTGGTGAGTGGGGTTAAAAGGAGTTCTAGTTAGTTGACTAGCTCATGGTAGAAGTTAAAATTGATTAGTCATACATGACATAATCAAGAGTGGAATCCCATGCTAGTTCCTATTGGTATATACCCATAGTAAGTACGTTTTGAAGCTGTGTATAATACGGGTAAGAATACGACTAGAATTCTTGATGAAAGAAAAGAATGGGAAAGTAACTGTAACCATTTTCGTTAAGTATGAGTGTTTTGATATATGTCTTGAAGTCTTCCAAAAGTATTTTAATACATCTAAATACACTACATGTATATACATTTTAACTGAGTCGTTAAGTCATCGTTAGTCGTTACATGTAAGTGTTGTTTTGAAACCTTTAAGTTAACGATCTCAATTAATGTTGTTAACCCATTGTTTATTATATCTAATGAGATGTTAAATTATTATATTATCATGATATTATGATATATTAATATATCTTAATATGATATATATACATTTAAATGTCGTTACAACGATAATCGTTACATATATGTCTCGTTTCGAAATCCTTAAGTTAGTAGTCTTGTTTATATGTATATAACTCATTGTTAATATACTTATGGAGATACTTACTTATCATAATCTCATGTTAACCATATGTATATCCATATATATATTGTCATGTCGTTTTTACAAGTTTTAACGTTCGTGAATCGCCGGCCAACTTGGGTGGTCAATTGTCTATATGAAACATATTTCAATTAATCAAGTCTTAACAAGTTTGATTGCTTAACATGTTGGAAACATTTAATCATGTAAATATCAATCTCAATTAATATATATAAACATGGAAAAGTTTGGGTCACTACAGTACCTACCCGTTAAATAAATTTCGTCCCGAAATTTTAAGCTGTTGAAGGTGTTGACGAATCTTCTGGAAATAGATGCGGGTATTTCTTCTTCATCTGATCTTCACGCTCCCAGGTGAACTCGGGTCTTCTATGAGCATTCCATCGAACCTTAACAATTGGTATCTTGTTTTGCTTAAGTCTTTTAACCTCACGATCCATTATTTCGACGGGTTCTTCGATGAATTGGAGTTTTTCGTTGATTTGGATTTCATCTAACGGAATAGTGAGATCTTCTTTAGCAAAACATTTTTTCAAATTAGAGACGTGGAAAGTGTTATGTACAGCCGCGAGTTGTTGAGGTAACTCAAGTCGGTAAGCTACTGGTCCGACACGATCAATAATCTTGAATGGTCCAATATACCTTGGATTTAATTTCCCTCGTTTACCAAATCGAACAACGCCTTTCCAAGGTGCAACTTTAAGCATGACCATCTCTCCAATTTCAAATTCTATATCTTTTCTTTTAATGTCAGCATAGCTCTTTTGTCGACTTTGGGCGGTTTTCAACCGTTGTTGAATTTTGATGATCTTCTCGGTAGTTTCTTGTATAATCTCCGGACCCGTAATTTGTCTATCCCCCACTTCACTCCAACAAATCGAAGACCTGCACTTTCTACCATAAAGTGCTTCAAATGGCGCCATCTCAATGCTTGAATGGTAGCTGTTGTTGTAGGAAAATTCTGCTAACGGTAGATGTCGATCCCAACTGTTTCCGAAATCAATAACACATGCTCGTAGCATGTCTTCAAGCGTTTGTATCGTCCTTTCGCTCTGCCCATCAGTTTGTGGATGATAGGCAGTACTCATGTCTAGACGAGTTCCTAATGCTTGCTGTAATGTCTGCCAGAATCTTGAAATAAATCTACCATCCCTATCAGAGATAATAGAGATTGGTATTCCATGTCTGGAGACGACTTCCTTCAAATACAGTCGTGCTAACTTCTCCATCTTGTCATCTTCTCTTATTGGCAGGAAGTGTGCTGATTTGGTGAGACGATCAACTATTACCCAAATAGTATCAAAACCACTTGCAGTCCTTGGCAATTTAGTGATGAAATCCATGGTAATGTTTTCCCATTTCCATTCCGGGATTTTGGGTTGTTGAAGTAGACCTGATGGTTTCTGATGCTCAGCTTTGACCTTAGAACACGTCAAACATTCTCCTACATATTTAGCAACATCGGCTTTCATACCCGGCCACCAAAAATGTTTCTTGAGATACTTGTACATCTTCCCCGTTCCAGGATGTATTGAGTATCTGGTTTTATGAGCTTCTCTAAGTACCATTTCTCTCATATCTCCAAATTTTGGTACTCAAATCCTTTCAGCCCTATACCGGGTTCCGTCTTCCCGAATATTAAGATGCTTCTCCGATCCCTTGGGTATTTCATCCTTTAAATTTCCCTCTTTTAAAACTCCTTGTTGCGCCTCCTTTATTTGAGTAGTAAGGTTATTATGAATCATTATATTCATAGATTTTACTCGAACGGGTTCTCTGTCCTTCCTGCTCAAGGCATCGGCTACCACATTTGCCTTTCCCGGGTGGTAACGAATCTCAAAGTCATAATCATTCAACAATTCAATCCACCTACGCTGCCTCATATTCAGTTGTTTCTGATTAAATATGTGTTGAAGACTTTTGTGGTCGGTATATATAATACTTTTGACCCCATATAAGTAGTGCCTCCAAGTCTTTAATGCAAAAACAACCGTGCCTAATTCCAAATCATGCGTCGTATAATTTTGTTCGTGAATCTTCAATTGTCTAGACGCATAAGCAATCACCTTCGTTCGTTGCATTAATATACAACCGAGACCTTGCTTTGATGCGTCACAATAAATCACAAAATCATCATTCCCTTCAGGCAATGACAATATAGGTGCCGTAGTTAGCTTTTTCTTCAATAACCGAAATGCTTTCTCTTGTTCATCATTCCATTCAAATTTCTTCCCTTTATGCGTTAATGCAGTCAAGGGTTTTGCTATTCTAGAAAAGTCTTGGATGAACCTTCTGTAGTAACCAGCTAGTCCTAAAAACTGGCGTATGTGTTTCGGAGTTTTCGGGGTTTCCCACTTTTCAACAGTTTCTATCTTTGTCGGATCCACCTTAATACCTTCTTTGTTCACTATGTGACCGAGGAATTGAACTTCTTCCAACCAAAATGCACACTTTGAAAACTTAGCATACAATTCTTCCTTCCTCAATACTTCTAACACCTTTCTCAAATGTTCACCGTGTTCTTGGTCATTCTTTGAGTAAATAAGTATGTCATCAATGAAAACAATGACAAACTTGTCAAGGTATGGTCCACACACTCGGTTCATAAGGTCCATGAACACAGCTGGTGCATTAGTTAAACCAAACGGCATGACCATAAACTCGTAATGACCGTAACGTGTTCTGAAAGCAGTCTTTAGAATATCATCTTCTTTCACCCGCATTTGATGATACCCGAAACGTAAGTCAATCTTTGAATAAATAGACGAGCCTTGTAGTTGATCAAATAAGTCGTTGATTCTCGGTAGTGGGTAGCGGTTCTTGATGGTAAGTTTGTTCAACTCTCGGTAGTCGATACACAACCTGAATGTACCATCTTTCTTCTTGACAAACAAAACAGGAGCTCCCCACGGTGATGTGCTTGGTCGAATGAAACCACGCTCTAAAAGTTCTTGTAATTGGCTTTGCAGTTCTTTCATCTCGCTGGGTGCGAGTCTGTAAGGAGCACGAGCTATTGGTGCAGCTCTTGGTACAAGATCTATTTGAAATTCAACGGATCGATGTGGGGGTAATCCCGGTAATTCTTTCGGAAATACATCGGGAAATTCTTTTGCAATGGGAACATCATTGATGCTCTTTTCTTCAGTTTGTACTTTCTCGACGTGTGCTAGAACAGCATAGCAACCTTTTCTTGTTAGTTTTTGTGCCTTCAAATTACTAATAAGATGTAGCTTCGTGTTGCCCTTTTCTCCGTACACCATTAAGGGTTTTCCTTTTTCTCGTATAATGCAAATTGCATTTTTGTAACAAACGATCTCTGCTTTCACTTCTTTCAACCAGTCCATACCGATTATCACATCAAAACTCCCTAACTCTACTGGTATCAAATCAATCTTAAATGTTTCGCTAACCAGTTTAATTTCTCGATTCCGACATATATTATCTGCTGAAATTAATTTACCATTTGCTAATTCGAGTAAAAATTTACTATCCAAAGGCGTCAATGGACAACTTAATTTAGCACAAAAATCTCTACTCATATAGCTTCTATCCGCACCCGAATCAAATAAAAAGTAAGCAGATTTATTGTCAATAAGAAACGTACCCGTAACAAGCTCCGGATCTTCCTGTGCCTCTGCCGCATTAATATTGAAAACTCTTCCGCGGCCTTGTCCATTCGTGTTCTCCTGGTTCGGACAATTTCTAATAATGTGGCCCGGTTTTCCACATTTATAACAAACTACATTGGCATAACTTGCTCCGACACTACTTGCTCCGCCATTACTCGTTCCGACACCATTTGTTCCTTTCGTTCTATTAACCCCTGGTCCGTAGACCTCACACTTCACCGCGCTATGACCATTTCTTTTACACTTGTTGCAAAATTTGGTGCAGAACCCCGAGTGATACTTTTCACACCTTTGGCATAGCTGCTTCTGATTGTTGTTGTTGTTGCGGTTATTATTGTTGTTGGGATGATTGTTGTAGTTGCTGTTGTTGTTGTTGTTGTTGTTGTTGTTGTTGGGCCGTTTGTTGTAGTTGCGATTGTTGGGATAATTGTTGCGATTATTGTTGTAATTGCTGTTGTTGTTGTATTGGTGATTCTTATCACCGTTTTCCTCCCACTTTCTTTTGACTTGCTTCACATTGGCCTCTTCAGCAGTCTGTTCTTTAATTCTTTCTTCAATCTGGTTCACTAGTTTGTGAGCCATTCTACATGCCTGTTGTATGGAGGCGGGCTCGTGTGAACTTATATCTTCTTGGATTCTTTCCGGTAATCCTTTCACAAACGCGTCGATCTTCTCTTCCTCATCTTCGAATGCTCCCGGACACAATAGGCACAATTCTGTGAATCGTCTTTCGTACGTGGTAATATCAAATCCTTGGGTTCGTAACCCTCTAAGTTCTGTCTTGAGCTTATTGACCTCGGTTCTGGGACGGTACTTCTCGTTCATCAAGTGCTTGAATGCTGACCACGATAGTGAGTACGCATCATCTTGTCCCACTTGCTCTAGATAGGTATTCCACCATGTTAACGCAGAACCTGTGAAGGTATGCGTAGCATACTTTACTTTGTCCTCTTCAGTACACTTACTTATGGCAAACACCGATTCGACCTTCTCGGTCCACCGTTTCAATCCGATCGGTCCTTCGGTTCCATCAAATTCCAAAGGTTTGCAGGCAGTGAATTCTTTATAGGTGCATCCTACACGATTTCCTGTACTGCTAGATCCAAGGTTATTGTTGGTATGTAGCGCAGCCTGTACTGCGGCTATGTTTGAAGCTAGAAAAGTACGGAATTCCTCTTCATTCATATTCACGGTGTGTCGAGTAGTCGGTGCCATTTCCTTCAAAATAGTCAAATGGAACAAGTTAATCATACAGAATATTAAGAGTAGTTAATAGTATTTCGTAGCATAACATGAACTCATTTATAAAAGCTTTTTCTTCATATTAGCGTTTTATAAGTTTAAATTCGGGTAGTACCTACCCGTTAAGTTCATACTTAGTAGCTAATATACAATTCAACTACTACAATTCTATATGAAAAACTGATTATAATAATATTTCGCGTTCAAACTTTTATACAATATTTTACAAACTTACAATACCGCTTATTTTACATAAAGCATGAAATATAGCACACAATAACTTTGATACAAGATAGTTGTGAAGATAATTCTAGCTAGTACACAAGTCGTTCAGCAAAGGCAATAAAGACACGTAATTCATACGTCCAGAAACAAGTCATGCATTCTGGTTTTACTAGGACTACTTCCCATCCTTGGTCTTGTGGAACATAACCGTTATGGCCGTTGATAAGACAGCGTGTTGTAACGTCGTCAAAGGGACGAGGGTTACGTAATGTCCAACAGTCCCGTAACAATCTAAAAACCTCATTTCTTACCCCAATTACCGACTCCGTCACTTGTGGGAACGTTTTGTTTAATAGTTGTAGGCCGATGTTCTTGTTCTCACTTTGGTGAGAAGCGAACATTACTAATCCGTAAGCATAACATGCTTCTTTATGTTGCATGTTAGCCGCTTTTTCTAAATCACGAAGTCCAATATTCGGATATATTGAGTCAAAATAATTTCTTAACCCATTGCGTAAAATAGCATTTGGGTTCCCCGCAATATATGCGTCAAAGTAAACACATCGTAACTTATGGATTTCCCAATGTGATATCCCCCATCTTTCGAACGAAATCCTTTTATAAACCAAGGCATTCTTGGAACGTTCTTCGAATGTCTTACAAACTGATCTCGCCTTAAATAGTTGTGCCGAAGAATTCTGACCGACTCTAGACAAGATTTCATCAATCATGTCTCCGGGTAGGTCTCTTAAAATATTGGGTTGTCTATCCATTTTGCGTTTTTATACTGTAAAATAGACAAGAGTTAGATTCATAAAAAAATACTTATTAATACAAGCAATTTTTACATATATCATAAAGCATAAGCACACTATATTACATATATTACACCACACGAATACAACTATCTTATTCCGACTCGCTTGTTTCTTCTTCTTCGGTTTTGGTTCGTTTTGCCAAGTTTCTAGAGATATATTATGTTCCCCTAATACGAGCCGTCGTTTTCCACATTGGTTTAGAAAAACCTGGTGGTTTAGAGGTTCCCGGGTCATTGTTACAACTTAAGGACTTCGGGGGTTGACGATACATATAAAGTTCATCGGGGTTGGAATTAGATTTCTCTATTTTTATGCCCTTTCCCTTATTATTTTCTTTTGCCTTTTTAAATTCAGTTGGGGTAATTTCTATAACATCATCGGAATTCTCGTCAGAATCCGATTCATCGGAGAATTGGTAATCCTCCCAATATTTTGCTTCCTTAGCGGAAACACCATTGACCATAATTAACCTTGGTCGGTTGGTTGAGGATTTTCTTTTACTTAACCGTTTTATTATTTCCCCCACCGGTTCTATTTCTTCATCCGGTTCCGATTCTTCTTCTGGTTCCGACTCTTCTTCCGGTTCCTCTTCGGGAACTTGTGAATCAGTCCACGAATCATTCCAATTTACATTTGACTCTTCATTATTATTAGGTGAGTCAATGGGACTTGTTCTAGAGGTAGACATCTATCACATAATATCAAACGCATTAAGAGATTAATATATCACATAATATTCACATGTTAAAAATATATAGTTTCCAACAAAATTTGTTAAGCAATCATTTTTCAAGTAAACACGGTCGAAGTCCAGACTCACTAATGCATCCTAACAAACTCGATAAGACACACTAATGCAAAATTCTGGTTCTCTAAGACCAACGCTCTGATACCAACTGAAATGTCCCGTTCTTATTGATTAAAAACGTTCCATATTAATTGATTTCGTTGCGAGGTTTTGACCTCTATATGAGACATTTTTCAAAGACTGCATTCATTTTTAAAACAAACCATAACCTTTATTTCATAAATAAAGGTTTAAAAAGCTTTACGTAGATTATCAAATAATGATAATCTAAAATATCCTGTTTACACACGACCATTACATAATGGTTTACAATACAAATATGTTACATCGAAATCAGTTTCATGAATGCAGTTTTTACACAATACCATACAAACATGGACTCCAAATCTTGTCCTTATTTTAGTATGCAACAGCGGAAGCTCTTAATATTCACCTGAGAATAAACATGCTTTAAACGTCAACAAAAATGTTGGTGAGTTATAGGTTTAACCTATATATATCAAATCGTAACAATAGACCACAAGATTTCATATTTCAATTCACATCCCATACATAGAGATAAAAATCATTCATATGGTGAACACCTGGTAACCGACATTAACAAGATGCATATATAAGAATATCCCCATCATTCCGGGACACCCTTCGGATATGATATAAATTTCGAAGTACTAAAGCATCCGATACTTTGGATGGGGTTTGTTAGGCCCAATAGATATATCTTTAGGATTCGCGTCAATTAGGGTGTCTATTCCCTAATTCTTAGATTACCAGACTTAATAAAAAGGGCATATTCAATTTCGATAATTCAACCATAGAATGTAGTTTCACGTACTTGTGTCTATTTTGTAAATCATTTATAAAACCTGCATGTATTCTCATCCCAAAAATATTAGATTTTAAAAGTGGGACTATAACTCACTTTCACAGATTTTTACTTCGTCGAGAAGTAAGACTTGGCCACTGTTGATTCACGAACCTATAACAATATATACATATATATTAAAGTATGTTCAAAATATATTTACAACACTTTTAATATATTTTGATGTTTTAAATTTATTAAGTCAGCTGTCCTCGTTAGTAACCTACAACTAGTTGTCCACAGTTAGATGTACAGAAATAAATCGATAAATATTATCTTGAATCAATCCACGATCCAGTGTATACATATCTCAGTATTGATCACAACTCAAACTATATATATTTTGGAATCAACCTCAACCCTGTATAGCTAACTCCAACATTCACATATAGAGTGTCTATGGTTGTTCCGAAATATATATAGATGTGTCGACATGATAGGTCGAAACATTGTATACGTGTCTATGGTATCTCAAGATTACATAATATACAATACAAGTTGATTAAGTTATGGTTGGAATAGATTTGTTACCAATTTTCACGTAGCTAAAATGAGAAAAATTATCCAATCTTGTTTTACCCATAACTTCTTCATTTTAAATCCGTTTTGAGTGAATCAAATTGCTATGGTTTCATATTGAACTCTATTTTATGAATCTAAACAGAAAAAGAATAGGTTTATAGTCGGAAAAATAAGTTACAAGTCGTTTTTGTAAATGTAGTCATTTCAGTCGAAAGAACGACGTCTAGATGACCATTTTAGAAAACATACTTCCACTTTGAGTTTAACCATAATTTTTGGATATAGTTTCATGTTCATAATAAAAATCATTTTCTCAGAATAAAAACTTTTAAATCAAAGTTTATCATAGTTTTTAATTAACTAACCCAAAACAACCCGCGGTGTTACTACAACGGCGTAAATCCGGTTTTACGGTGTTTTTCGTGTTTCCAGGTTTTAAATCATTAAGTTAGCATATCATATAGATATAGAATATGTGTTTAGTTAATTTTAAAAGTCAAGTTAGAAGGATTAACTTTTGTTTGCGAACAAGTCTAGAATTAACTAAACTATGTTCTAGTGATTACGGGTTTAAACCTTCGAATAAGATAGTTTTATATATATGAATCGAATGATGTTATGAACATCATTACTACCTCAAGTTTAGTAGGTAAACCTACTGGAAGTGACAAGAAATAATCTAGCTTCAAAGGATCTTGGATGGCTTGAAAGTTCTTGAAGTAGGATCATGACACAAAAACAAGTTCAAGTAAGATTTTTACTCGAATTAAGATAGTTTATAGTTATAGAAATTGAATCAAAGTTTGAATATGAATATTACCTTGAATAAGAAAGATAACCTACTGTATATAACAAAGGTTTCTTGATCTTAGATGATTACTTGGAATGGATTAGAAAGCTTGGAAGTAAATTAGTAAACTTGAAGGGATTTTTGAAGTGTTCTTGAAGTGTTCTTCCTATGATGATTATAGCTTGATTCTTGAAGTGATTTGATGAAGATGATGATTAACTACTGGAAAAATACGTTCATAATAGTGTGTGTGTGTGTTGAGAGAGAATTAGAAAGAGAATTGGAAGTGAAATGGAGTGAATGATGAGTGGTAATTGGTGAGTGGTGAGTGGGGTTAAAAGGAGTTCTAGTTAGTTGACTAGCTCATGGTAGAAGTTAAAATTGATTAGTCATACATGACATAATCAAGAGTGGAATCCCATGCTAGTTCCTATTGGTATATACTCATAGTAAGTACGTTTTGAAGCTGTGTATAATACGGGTAAGAATACGACTAGAATTCTTGATGAAAGAAAAGAATGGGAAAGTAACTGTAACCATTTTCGTTAAGTATGAGTGTTTTGATATATGTCTTGAAGTCTTCCAAAAGTATTTTAATACATCTAAATACACTACATGTATATACATTTTAACTGAGTCGTTAAGTCATCGTTAGTCGTTACATGTAAGTGTTGTTTTGAAACCTTTAAGTTAACGATCTCAATTAATGTTGTTAACCCATTGTTTATTATATCTAATGAGATGTTAAATTATTATATTATCATGATATTATGATATATTAATATATCTTAATATGATATATATACATTTAAATGTCGTTACAACGATAATCGTTACATATATGTCTCGTTTCGAAATCCTTAAGTTAGTAGTCTTGTTTATATGTATATAACTCATTGTTAATATACTTATGGAGATACTTACTTATCATAATCTCATGTTAACCATATGTATATCCATATATATATCGTTATGTCGTTTTTACAAGTTTTAACGTTCGTGAATCGCCGGCCAACTTGGGTGGTCAATTGTCTATATGAAACATATTTCAATTAATCAAGTCTTAACAAGTTTGATTGCTTAACATGTTGGAAACATTTAATCATGTAAATATCAATCTCAATTAATATATATAAACATGGAAAAGTTCGGGTCACTACAATAAACATTTCCTTTAGCTCGGTAACGTTTAGTAATTGGTTTTTGAACCGGTGAACGCGAATCTTAGATATGGATTCATAGGGTTTGACATCCCCACTCGGGCTAGTCGCGCTAGCATTTAACGAGTGTTTAATACTTCGTAAACATACGCACTTGCCAAGTGTACTTTCAGGGGGTATAAACGTTAAGTTAGTTACCAAGTGCCCACGGTTAACATATACTTTATCATACTGTTTTGAAACGCTCTTTGTAGCACTGAAATCTCGTGGCCTACCTTACATACTGTTATACTTAAACAATAGCTCACCAACCTTTGTGTTGACGTTTTTAAGCATGTTTTTCTCAGGTGCTTAAGGTTAGCTGCTTTCGCTGTGTACTAGTCTTGCCGTAGACACCCGCTGCTCTAGTGTTATCACCGCATGAACTACTTTATCTTGCATTCAAACTTAATTACATTTGGAACTATGATTTGTAACTACCTAAGGGTCACATACTATTATCTTTGCTCTATTCATAGGAGCATACTTTCGATGTAAAACATTCGACGTTAGTTATGACGTCACCTTTTATCTTGAATGCAAACGTATTTTGAAATAGCATATAGTGTTTGACCTTGTAATGATCCTGTTGTTGATGATTCGTACACGATGGTTTTGTACGGGACATCACATATCTATCCATTGAACATTGAGAGAGATGACTTCTCTACTTTTTGAGTGTTTCACTTTAGCTGATGTAATAACTTCTTTTTATTATAAGATACGAGAAAAATTGTCTACATCTTATTTACCTTATAACTCATTTTTGTGGAATTGAATTTTGTCGTAGTTGTTGCAGAACTTTTTTTTAGCATAAACTCAAGTGCCATGTTTATTATTTTCATACGAGTATTTTTTTTATATAAATCACCCCGATACTTTTTAATGGCTGTTTAAAAAACTCAAACCCTAGCCAAACTACGATACCATTTGGGCACTTTCATCTTCATCTTCATCTTCTTCATCGGACTACAAATTCTCTCCTGTTCTGATCTTTTGCTACAGCTACTCTAACTTCATCTCAAAATTGAGGTACACCATCTTCTCTACAGACTTGTTCATATCCTTTTTGCTTAATTCACTTAAAAACTCCTACATTTGCATCGTTTATTGTCTCCCAAATCATGTCGGACCCACATGACCCAATGTGTGCCCTAAACCGCCTTCCACCTGACCTGATCGAAGCTATTCTCCTTTTTCTACCACCTAAATCTCTTGGTCGTTTCAAATCGGTTTCAAAACGATGGTACTCACTGATTTCCAGCCACAGATTCATCAAAATCCATATTCAAAAATTCAGCAAAAACAACCCAAATTCCGAACCCACCAACTTAATTTTACTTTCGCGTGATTTCACCCATTCAATCTCATTAAAACAACCTCTGAATTTCCACACACCAGCAACCGTAACGGCTAAACACCTGAAGTTCCTAGATCAGTGGGTTGATATACTAGGGTCTTGCAACGGGCTTGTTTTAGGCAGTGATATACATGACAACCTCTGTTTTGTAAATCCAACTACAAGAAAGACATTGAAAGTTTCAGGTGGGGAAACATTTGGTACGTATGGATTTGGTTATGATTCTTCTACGGATGATTATAAAGTAATCTTCATTCCTGTTAAGTTCAAATTTGCACGTGTGTATAGTTTCCGTAGGCATTCATGGAATATGTTGCCTAATTTCCCTTACCAACAAGATGACTACTTTTGTAAACGTGGTCAAGGGGTACTCTTAAACAATAATCTTTACTGGCTAGTTATAAGAAGCTACTCAAAAATGACTATTATTGCCTTCAATTTAGCTAATGAAGAATTTCATGAAATCGAGCTACCAGATTCATTTAGGTGTTCCCAGATCTTTGCTGTCGATGGGAAATTAGCTGCTGTTGTGCCTAAATGCCTAATGAGTGGGTCAGACATCATTTCGCTTGTGAATTGTGGGTGATGAAGGAGTATGGGGTTCCTAAGTCTTGGACGAAACTTTATATTATAAATAATGATATAGATCTGCTTTATGACTCCTTTGCTCAAGTCAGCAAGCGTGATATTTTGGTGGGTAATTATTCGGCGAATCAAATCTTAATATACAATATGGATGAAAGAAGATGCACAAGTGTAACAGTTGAAGGGTGCCAAAAAGCATCTACGGTTGAGGGTACGTATGTTGAAAGCCTTGAATCATTTGAACATTTCGGGTAGAGCAACACTTACTCTATTTGAGTAACATGTTATGGGATATTTTGATATATTTCAGCCTCATTTATCATGCAAACATTGTCAAGTCACACCTAAGTTAGATGGAAAAATGCTGCAACTACATTAATGCTAATCAAATATAAAGCAATCATACAGGTTTTTTTTTAATGGTAATGTAGGTCAGTAGGTATTGTAACCTTAATTGGACTTGCTCCAACATAATGACTACAGTCCCTCTCGTTTTGCCTATAGTGCCTTGTTAGAGTCCTTCATTGCATATATGTGATTGGGGTTAAAGGCATAGTAAATCCTATTAATAACATGTCATGACCATAAAGATAAATCAATTACGTGTTTGCTAGCTCAATCAAAATGAGTACTCACATAAGTGCATACAGTGAACATCATGTTTTTCAGTGAAGAAATGGGGTGACAACACTATTTGAACCTCGTCCCTTGAGGTTAGGAGGGTCAGGGAACAAAGAGTCGGGCAGTATAGTAAGCCTTACAATATGTGCTTATATCGTGTCTAGTTTGGAGTTTGAAACACATACATTCGAGGCATGTTACAAAGAGAGCGAGTATATCATCCCCGTGTCAATAATTTGTATGAATCAGGCTTGTTCTTGTGCATACATTCGAGGCATGTTTAGCAATATTCCCCAAATAAAAATTCACATCAACGATTTACACACTTTCACGGACAGCTAATTAACTCATCAACCATATCTTCCTTCAAATTGTCTTTCAAGCTATTCACTTTATCTTTTTGGAGTGCATGAATTGCATTTCCCAATTAAATGTGCAGGCTTCGTTAGGCAACTTGATTTCATTTGCTGTTGTTCCTTTTCTTATACATAAAAATACGTCTTACTAAACCGTAATGTCTACGATAAAGATTTTACGGGTAAGTTATATGTATATGGCTCTTAGTTACCTGTTCTTGGGTGTAGAACCTTGAGAATAGTTGAGATACTACATCGTTCTGCTATTTTCTAGTAGGTTTTTTTGACTTTTCTGATGTATGTGATATTAGCCTGTCATATTACTGTATGGAGAAAATAAGTATATGGTTGTTGGATTACCTAATCCCGAGTATATAACTGAACAATACTACGTCGTCTACTTAATACAATCTTTTATGACTATTAGTTGTCACTTTAATTTTAACTTCAAGCATTGACAAATGACAATCACCTTTGGTTTGAACAACCATAAAAAATCGACCTCCACGTACTAAATGTAGAATAACATCTGTTTCTTCATCCAACCAGCGATTCCAGGCTTCAGAACAGAAACAACCATTAAACACTGCTAATGCTTCTTAGAGCATGCGGTGTCCGACTTCAAACCCACCGTCCAAAATCGACGCCACCCCGACATGGATACTGCCCCAGCTTTCGTGGCCACCGTCCTCCTCCCATCGTCGCTACCCCGAAGGTGGGTTTCTACTTTTTTTTTTTTTTTTTTTTTTTTTTTTAAATTGATCTATTTTCTTATTGGTCCAGCTATCCTGAAATGGACACCGAAATGGACACTGAGCCACACCCCGCTTTAATCAATTTCAAGGTCCATTTTCGACCCTTGAAATGGACACCGAAAATTGACTACGGACATCTTGTGCTCTTAAGTGTTTCAACAACCTTTTGAACCGCACGAGTCCTATACACACACAATTTTTTTATTTATTTATGATAATTGATCAATACTTCTATCACCAGGGCTTTCTAGTGATAACACGAAGAATCTGCATATGTTGATGCTTATTGCAAACTTCAAGTAGCTTTTGCACTAGATAGTTTCCAAACGGGTCGTCATTAGCTCAATGATATGCACAATCACCCCCCGAAAGATGTTGTCCAAGTCAGCTCGAGTTCCTTCAGAAAACTTTTTTGCAACGCATGACACCTTTGTTGATCTTTAGCCATACAATGAATTCTCTCTCCGAAATTTACTCAAATAAGCACTTTTAAACTTCTCTCTCATATATAAGCAATGTGATCTTTTTTCAACCATAGACAAAAATTTCGCCTAAGGAATTAGCGGATTAGGTGTAATGTCTTATAACCAAATAAAACCCGACAAGTGCCCAAAAGAGTTCCGCCTCATTTTAATTTTTTTTGTTTTTTTTTTTAAGAAATGTTCGCCTAACCTGATCATTTTTAGGTGTATTAGGCGGATTATACGTATTTATAAAACAAATTAAAACACGCCACGTGTAATTTAGAATTCCGCCTAACCTAACTGATTAGGCGGGCTGGGCGAATTTTATATATTACGCCTTCTTCAACCTTATGCCATTTTAAATGTCATACCAAGTTCAAGTATAGTGTTGTTATCATAGTGTTTCTGCTTTAAGAAGTTTACTGACATATACATCTTTTGTATGCCATATATTGATGTTACCAATTAGATTATTTGAAAGCATACATATTTAAATGCTTCATTTTTATTTAGATGATTAAAATTGCTTTGTTAAAATTCTTTCACCGGGGTGTAATTGATGTGTATTCCCCTTGGTGCAAATGTACGAACATTTCACATTTATTTTGCCTGGATTAGCTGATAGAACATGACCATATTCTTACAATTATTCGATGGGCCAGAATTCATATTGCTACAAAGATATGAATATTTGCACTAGAATGAATTTATAAACAGGCTAATGAGTTTATAAACAGGTGCAATAGTGAAATCTTAAAGTTGAAGAAGGCGTAATTTTGAATTGCGCCTAATACGCCTAAAAGCGGTTAGGTTAGACGGAATTTACAAAAATACACATGGCACATTTTAATTGGTATTTATAAATATGCCTAACCCGCCTAAAACAATCGCCTAATACGCCTAAAAGTGTTTAGGTTGGGCGAAAATTTTTAATTTTTTTTTTTTAATATGAGTTTAGGTACGTGGCGCGTTTTAATTGGTTTTAAGACATTACACCTAATCTGCCTAGCCCATAGGCGTAATTTCTGTCTATGAGTGAAAAAAGATCTATGACATTGCTTATATATGCGAAAGAAGTTTAAACTGATTATTTGAGTAGCAAATAGAGAATTGCTATTTCACTCAAATAGTCCACATAGTGACGTTGCCTATCCACATCAGATTTGTAACCCCCTCTTTCTTTTTTTTTTTTTTTTTTAACTGGGTATTCAACATTTTTTTAAATGACTAATCTCAGGGCGACTACCCGCTTTGCGAGCTGCCCGGAGTCATTGCAGGCGAACCTCCGTAACCATGAAGGAGAATAACTTTGTGGGTGCAAGGAATCGAACCCTTGACCTCTACATTGGAAGGTCAGGGTCCTTAAGCAATTATACTATCTTCAGTCATAGTAGGTCCATCTTTGGCAACATCAGTTTGGGATAGTGGATTCGTTCAGACTTGTTTCTCGGTGGAATAAATGGTTGACGAGGTTGTGAACGGTCGGGTAACTTGTGATCTGCAAGTTTGGTCCCGAAGTAGACCCTAATCTAGCTAATTTCTCGTCTTCCTTGTAAACTTCCTTTCCCCATTCTTAGATTTTATTTAGTGGCTTTAGAAACACAACATTAGATTAGTGAAATCATGTCGTTGACAGCACACTAAAAAGTATAATACAGACCTTTAACCTAGCTGTGATTATGTGTATTTCCTTTGCCTTAATTAACCTGATAGGGAACATAAAATTTGGTTTCGATGCCAGTTCTTACGTATACAAGCTGAATGGAAACCCCCTCTTTCTATATATTATATTTTCATCTATAATTAATAATTGAAATTGATGATATTGATATTTATAGTATCTTTCATCTTTTTTTTTTTTTCCTACTAAAAATAACCGTATTAAACTCCAATTTCCCTTGCATCATCTCCTTCAGTCATGTGAATCCATTTTCATTACTTCTCCGTTAATATTACGGTACATACATGAACAAAGAACTCATTTTGACACACAAGCTCCTCAATTGTTATAGCTCTCAGCTAGTAGAGACTTACAACCACTTAAGCCCCTCATTGATTTACTAATTTCACCCATTTAGAATTAGCCTTTTATCACCTTTTGGATCATTAACACGTTGCATCAGAATAGTTTTAGAAGCAATATGTATGAGAATAATTGTAGTAGCAATGTGTATCGATACAACCTATTAATTTAGAAGCGGTAGTAATTACACACCCTTTAAATATGTAAGAGTTAATTACACTGATGGTCCCTGTGGTCTTGATTAAATTACGTCACTAGTCCCTAACTCTTAAAAATTATATGCTTCGTCCCTGTTGTTTTAAGTCTAAACGGCGGTGGTCCATGTGGTCTTGGTTAAATTACATCGCTAATCCCTAACTCTTGAAAATTATATGCTTCGTCCCTGTGGTTTTAAGTTCAAACGGCGATGGTCCTTGTGGTCTTGGTTAAATTACGTCACTAGTCTCAAGGATACCGAGTATACTACAAAAGAAAAGTGCAAAATAAGTGAAGAAGCTTTCTGCTTCTAATATATGCAACTATATGAAATCCAATTGCAACTAATAAGTTGAAGAAACACGTTACCATCTCCCGAGTTCAAGCGAATCAGAAGGTCATGTCCATCTTTGACTTTCGAATCAAATGCATGACAGACGGGGTTTAAGTTACCAAAACTTACTGATTTTATTGGATCCTGAAAAACAAACTATTTTTAGTAAATCATCACCCATCAAAGTAACATTCCAATCTTAAAGGAATAAAGATTACCTTTCATCACTGATCTCATATAGGTAACCGTAAAAAAAGTAGCTTATATACCAATCATTTTTCTAGAATAAATTGAACTAACTTTTGTAACCATATTTATCTCGATTTGAAGACACTCATACTGTGTTTCATCATAAGATAATAAAAACAAAATGACTGTAATATAACTGATAAATATACAAAAGAATTGCATAACCACTTGATAGTGCTCCAAATGAACATATATTTAGTCGCAATATCATCCCAATATGTAAAGTTTTTAGTTGTAATTATTCTATTTTTAAGTTGTAATCGTTTAAATAAATAAATGTGAAGACGAAGCACGAAGATTAAAGAATTGAAGAAAAAGTGCCACTAAAGCCTGAAAAGTGCCACTTGAAATGTCCCGTTCTTATTGATTAAAAACGTTCCATATTAATTGATTTCATTGCGAGGTTTTGACCTCTATATGTGACGTTTTTCAAAGACTGCATTCATTTTAAAACAAACCATAACCTTTATTTCATCAATAAAGGTTTAAAAAGCTTTACGTAGATTATCAAATAATGATAATCTAAAATATCCTGTTTACACACGACCATTACATAATGGTTTACAATACAAATATGTTACAACAAAATAAGTTTCTTGAATGCAGTTTTTACACAATATCATACAAGCATGGACTCCAAATCTCGTCCTTATTTAAGTATGCGATAGCGGAAGCTCTTAATAATCACCTGAGAATAAACATGCTTAAAACGTCAACAAAAATGTTGGTGAGTTATAGGTTTAACCTATATATATCAAATCATAATAATAGACCACAAGATTTCATATTTCAATACACATCCCATACATAGAGATAAAAATCATTCATATGGTGAACACCTGGTAACCGACATTAACAAGATGCATATATAAGAATATCCCCATCATTCCGGGACACCCTTCGGATATGATATAAATTTCGAAGTACTAAAGCATCCGGTACTTTGGATGGGGTTTGTTAGGCCCAATAGATCTATCTTTAGGATTCGCGTCAATTAGGGTGTCTGTTCCCTAATTCTTAGATTACCAGACTTAATAAAAAGGGGCATATTTGATTTCGATAATTCAACCATAGAATGTAGTTTCACGTACTTGTGTCTATTTTGTAAATCATTTATAAAACCTGCATGTATTCTCATCCCAAAAATATTAGATTTTAAAAGTGGGACTATAACTCACTTTCACAGATTTTTACTTCGTCGGGAAGTAAGACTTGGCCACTGGTTGATTCACGAACCTATAACAATATATACATATATATCAAAGTATGTTCAAAATATATTTACAACACTTTTAATATATTTTGATGTTTTAAGTTTATTAAGTCAGCTGTCCTCGTTAGTAACCTACAACTAGTTGTCCACAGTTAGATGTACAGAAATAAATCGATAAATATTATCTTGAATCAATCCACGACCCAGTGTATACGTATCTCAGTATTGATCACAACTCAAACTATATATATTTTGGAATCAACCTCAACCCTGTATAGCTAACTCCAACATTCACATATAGAGTGTCTATGGTTGTTCCGAAATATATATAGATGTGTCGACATGATAGGTCGAAACATTGTATACGTGTCTATGGTATCTCAAGATTACATAATATATAATACAAGTTGATTAAGTTATGGTTGGAATAGATTTGTTACCAATTTTCACGTAGCTAAAATGAGAAAAATTATCCAATCTTGTTTTACCCATAACTTCTTCATTTTAAATCCGTTTTGAGTGAATCAAATTGCTATGGTTTCATATTGAACTCTATTTTATGAATCTAAACAGAAAAAGTATAGGTTTATAGTCGGAAAAATAAGTTACAAGTCGTTTTTGTAAAGGTAGTCATTTCAGTCGAAAGAACGACGTCTAGATGACCATTTTAGAAAACATACTTCCACTTTGAGTTTAACCATAATTTTTGGATATAGTTTCATGTTCATAATAAAAATAATTTTCTCAGAATAACAACTTTTAAATCAAAGTTTATCATAGTTTTTAATTAACTAACCCAAAACAGCCCGCGGTGTTACTACGACGGCGTAAATCCGGTTTTACGGTGTTTTTCGTGTTTCCAGGTTTTAAATCATTAAGTTAGCATATCATATAGATATAGAACATGTGTTTAGTTGATTTTAAAAGTCAAGTTAGAAGGATTAACTTTTGTTTGCGAACAAGTTTAGAATTAACTAAACTATGTTCTAGTGATTACAAGTTTAAACCTTCGAATAAGATAGCTTTATATGTATGGATCGAATGATGTTATGAACATCATTACTACCTTAAGTTCCTTGGATAAACCTACTGGAAAATAGAAAAATGGATCTAGCTTCAACGGATCCTTGGATGGCTCGAAGTTCTTGAAGCAGAATCATGACACGAAAACAAGTTCAAGTAAGATCATCACTTGAAATAAGATTGTTATAGTTATAGAAATTGAACCAAAGTTTGAATATGATTATTTCCTTGTATTAGAATGATAACCTATTGTAAGAAACAAAGATTTCTTGAGGTTGGATGATCACCTTACAAGATTGGAAGTGAGCTAGCAAACTTGAAAGTATTCTTGATTTTATGTAACTAGAACTTGTAGAATTTATGAAGAACACTTAGAACTTAAAGATAGAACTTGAGAGAGATCAATTAGATGAAGAAAATTGAAGAATGAAAGTGTTTGTAGGTGTTTTTGGTCGTTGGTGTATGGATTAGATATAAAGGATATGTAATTTTGTTTTCATGTAAATAAGTCATGAATGATTACTCATATTTTTGTAATTTTATGAGATATTTCATGCTAGTTGCCAAATGATGGTTCCCACATGTGTTAGGTGACTCACATGGGCTGCTAAGAGCTGATCATTGGAGTGTATATACCAATAGTACATACATCTAAAAGCTGTGTATTGTACGAGTACGAATACGGGTGCATACGAGTAGAATTGTTGATGAAACTGAACGAGGATGTAATTGTAAGCATTTTTGTTAAGTAGAAGTATTTTGATAAGTGTTGTCATAACCCGTCCTTAACCATAAGAACAAGTTAGATAACGTATGATTTCATTGCGAGGTATTGACCTCTATATGCGACATTTTTAAAAGAACAACTGCATTTATTTTACATTACAAACCATAACTCTTATGATAATACAAGCTTTAGACAATATAAAGATGATTATCGTTTAGCGATAATCTTAGACTTACAAACTTTACATGTGATGATAACAATACGATTTCTAGCATATTTTACATTACAACTCCTCGGATATGCAGTTTTGTTTTTGACACAAATATGCATACACAAGATCTTGCTTAAATTCAACATGTTGCAGCGGAAGCTTTTAGTTATCACCTGAGAATAGACATGTTTAAAACGTCAACATAAAGTTGGTGAGATATAGGTTTAATGCCGGCAGCGATATAAATATAGACCACAAGATTTCATATGTAAACATTTTAATAAAAATATTCTAAGTGGTTGAGCACATGGTAACTATACTTAACATTTAATCACGTCGCATATTCCCTTTATTATGAAATCTTACTACACTGTACCAAGTGTAGTCACGAAACGAAGTACTGTGCAACCGTTGAATACTGGTCGTCCAGTCCGGTTGGGGTTGTCAAGCCCAATAGATCTATCAACAGGATTCGCGTTTACAATACCGCTGTAAATAGTAGTTACCAAGCTACAGGGAAGTATGCCAGTGGTACAACTCAACGTAGAATATATTTTTCAGTTACTTGTGTCCATAACGTAAAACATAAAATACATGTATTCTCATCCCGAAATACTTAGAGTTTAAAAGTGGGACTATATACTCACTTTGCCTTGAAGATATATATATATTTTGACTTGGTCTCCGGTTGATATCACGAACCTATCCATATATAATATATCAATATATTTTCATTTTAAACAATCGTCACATATATATACTTATAATACTTTTAATGTCTTCTTAGTCCGTAGTTAGCAATTCAATTTTAATGGTTCATATTTAGGTGTTTAATAAATAAATAAAACCCCCATAAAACCCCCATCATATTCGTATTGGTCGGGATTAATCTTGACCCACGGTACCGTGTTGTCAAATGACGTGTTGCGTACGTACATGAGGTCTTATGATTAATCTTCTCGTGTTGTTTACGGGTGATCCTGAAATATATAAAATTAAATTATGAGTACATATATATAAAATATCATGTTATTTTAGAAAGATGTGATTTATTTAATTTTTCTCCAATTATTTTCGTGGCTAAACTAGTTTTGGATATCCGATCTTGTTTTAGTCATAGTTTCTTCGTTACAACTCCGTTTTCGTTGATTCAACTTGCCACTTCCTTGGATAGAGTCCTTCTTTAAGAATATGAACTGTAAATACCTTAGTTTGTATTCGAAATCACAGGTCATAGGTCAAATTTTGGTGAAACTTATGAAGTTAATCATTTTCCCTTATGTAAACAACATTAAATGATTATTTTTCTAAAAATACTTATACTTTGAGTTAAATCATGAAATTTTTATGTGTTAACATATTCATAAGAAATATCATTTTTCCAGAATATAAACCTCCAATTCAAAGTTCAAGATGGTTTTTAATTATCCAACCCAAAACAGCCCCCGGTTGCACTCCGACGTCGTAAATTCAGTTTTTAAGGTGTTCTTTGAAAAACCAAGTTATACCTTGTTAAATTAGCATATATTTATGATATATTACAGGTCTTGAAGTATTTTAAAAGTTAAGTTAGAAGGATCTATTTAGTTTGCAAACAAGTTTGAAATCATTCAAACTATGTTCTTGTTGTTAAAATTGTATACCATAAAATAAGATAGCTATATATATATGAATCGAATAAGGTTATGAACAAAGTTACTACCTCAAGTTACTTGGACAAGATTGCTGTAAAAGAGGAGTAAAAACCTAGAACCAAAAGAGTGGTGGAGTTGGATTAAAGATTGGAAGTAAACTTGTGTTCTTGGAAGGATTCTTGAAGTGTTTTTGTAAGGGTTTTCTTATGATGATTAAGTGATATTTTTGAAACTAGATCTTCATGGTTGTGAGCTGAGATGGTTAAGGGGTTTAAGGCTTCTAAGTATGTGTGTGTTTTGGCTAGAAAATTGAAGTAAAAATGAATCAAGAATGGAGTACTCCTAGCCCATTAAAAACGTGAATGGGGGGGGGGGGGGAAGACAAAGACAAGTTTCAAGCTTGTAATCTTGTTAATTAGTCATACAATCATACAAAAGTAATTACCTTATACATAAGGCATGAACAAGGGCTGGTTGGTGGTGATTTGATGTGTATATACCAATAGTAAATACGTATAGAGGTTAGGTATGATACGAGTACATATACTCTAGATATACGTATAGAAATCTTGTGAAAACGGAACGAAGATTCAAATATAGCTATCTTTTGTGAATACACTTATATTGTTTTATGTATTTAAGTCCTTAAAAAGTGATTAAATACGTTACATATACGATATATGTATAAACATTATAGGTCATAAGTATTTATGTCAAATAACGTTACGTATGGTTATTGTTTTGAAAACTTAAATTAGTAGTTTCAAAATATACTTATAACTTATTGTTATTAATACAAAATGAGGTATTACAACATTCTTAGATCATGTTAAATATGTATATATACATATATATACACAAACGTATAATTATCATATGTTATATAGTTCGTGATATCATCGGTCAACTAGACGGTCAAACGTTGTGTAAAACTCTTTTCAAAAACATAAGTCTCAACAATTTGGATTGCTTATCATGTTGGTAAGGTTTAATTTATGTAAATATTAATCTTATAAGTATAAATTGATCGAAAAAGTCCGGGTCATTACAAGTGTATTGAAGTCTTTCAAAAGTGTATAAATACATATTAAAACACTACATGTATATACATTTTAACTGAGTCGTTAAGTCATCGTTAGTCGTTACATGTAAGTGTTGTTTTGAAACCTTTAGGTTAACGATCTTATTAAATGTTGTTAACCCAATGTTTATAATATCAAATGAGATTTTAAATTATTATATTATCATGATATTATCATGTATGAATATCTCTTAATATGATATATATACATTAAATGCCTTTACAACGATAATCGTTACATATATGTCTCGTTTAAAAATCATTAAGTTAGTAGTCTTATTTTTACATATGTAGTTCATTGTTAATATACTTAATGATATGTTTACTTATCACAGTATCATGTTAACTATATATATATATCCATATATATGTCATCATGTAGTTTTTACAAGTTTTAACGTTCGTGAATCACCGGTTAACTTGGGTGGTCAATTGTCTATATGAAACATATTTCAATTAATCAAGTCTTAACAAGTTTGATTGCTTAACATGTTGGAAACATTTAATCATGTAAATATCAATCTCAATTAATATATATAAACATGGAAAAGTTCGGGTCACTACAGTACCTACCCGTTAAATAAATTTCGTCCCGAAATTTTAAGCTGTTGAAGGTGTTGACGAATCTTCTGGAAATAGATGCGGGTATTTCTTCTTCATCTGATCTTCACGCTCCCAGGTGAACTCGGGTCCTCTACGAGCATTCCATCGAACCTTAACAATTGGTATCTTGTTTTGCTTAAGTCTTTTAACCTCACGATCCATTATTTCGACGGGTTCTTCGATGAATTGGAGTTTTTCGTTGATTTGGATTTCATCTAACGGAATAGTGAGATCTTCTTTAGCAAAACATTTCTTCAAATTCGAGACGTGGAAAGTGTTATGTACAGCCGCGAGTTGTTAAGGTAACTCAAGTCGGTAAGCTACTGGTCCGACACGATCAATAATCTTGAATGGTCCAATATACCTTGGATTTAATTTACCTCGTTTACCAATTCGAACAACACCTTTCCAAGGTGCAACTTTAAGCATGACCATCTCTCCAATTTCAAATTCTATATCTTTTCTTTTAATGTCAGCGTAGCTCTTTTGTCGACTTTGGGCGGTTTTCAACCGTTGTTGAATTTGGATGATCTTCTCGGTAGTTTCTTGTATAATCTCCGGACCCGTAATCTGTCTATCCCCCACTTCACTCCAACAAATCGGAGACATGCACTTTCTACCATAAAGTGCTTCAAACGGCGCCATCTCAATGCTTGAATGGTAGCTGTTGTTGTAGGAAAATTCTGCTAACGGTAGATGTCGATCCCAACTGTTTCCGAAATCAATAACACATGCTCGTAGCATGTCTTCAAGCGTTTGTATCGTCCTTTCGCTCTGCCCGTCAGTTTATGGATGATAGGCAGTACTCATGTCTAGACGAGTTCCTAATGCTTGCTGTAATGTCTGCCAGAATCTTGAAATAAATCTGCCATCCCTATCAGAGATAATAGAGATTGGTATTCCATGTCTGGAGATGACTTCCTTCAAATACAGTCGTGCTAACTTCTCCATCTTGTCATCTTCTCTTATTGGCAGGAAGTGTGCTGATTTGGTGAGACGATCAACTATTACCCAAATAGTATCAAAACCACTTGCAGTCTTTGGCAATTTAGTGATGAAATCCATGGTAATGTTTTCCCATTTCCATTCCGGGATTTCGGGTTGTTGAAGTAGACCTGATGGTTTCTGATGCTCATCTTTGACCTTAGAACACGTCAAACATTCTCCTACGTATTTAGCAACATCGGCTTTCATACCCGGCCACCAAAAATGTTTCTTGAGATCCTTATACATCTTCCCCGTTCCAGGATGTATTGAGTATCTGGTTTTATGAGCTTCTCTAAGTACCATTTCTCTCATATCTCCAAATTTTGGTACCCAAATCCTTTCAGCCCTATACCGGGTTCCGTCTTCCCGAATATTAAGATGCTTCTCCGATCCTTTGGGTATTTCATCCTTTAAATTTCCCTCTTTTAAAACTCCTTGTTGCGCCTCCTTTATTTGAGTAGTAAGGTTATTATGAATCATTATATTCATAGATTTTACTCGAATGGGTTCTCTGTCCTTCCTGCTCAAGGCATCGGCTACCACATTTGCCTTTCCCGGGTGGTAACGAATCTCAAAGTCGTAATCATTCAACAATTCAATCCACCTACACTGCCTCATATTCAGTTGTTTCTGATTAAATATGTGTTGAAGACTTTTGTGGTCGGTATAAATAATACTTTTAACCCCATATAAGTAGTGCCTCCAAGTCTTTAATGCAAAAACAACCGCGCCTAATTCCAAATCATGCATCGTATAATTTTGTTCGTGAATCTTCAATTGTCTAAACGCATAAGCAATCACCTTCGTTCGTTGCATTAATACACAACCGAGACCTTGCTTTGATGCGTCACAATAAATCACAAAATCATCATTCCCTTCAGGCAATGACAATATAGGTGCCGTAGTTAGCTTTTTCTTCAATAACTGAAACGCTTTCTCTTGTTTATCATTCCATTCAAATTTCTTCCCTTTATACGTTAATGCAGTCAAGGGTTTTGCTATTCTGGAAAAGTCTTGGATGAACCTTCTGTAGTAACCAGCTAGTCCTAAAAACTGGCGTATGTGTTTCGGAGTTTTTGGGGTTTCCCACTTTTCAACAGTTTCTATCTTTGCCGGATCCACCTTAATACCTTCTTTGTTCACTATGTGACCGAGGAATTGAACTTCTTCTAACCAAAATGCACACTTTGAAAACTTAGCGTACAATTCTTCCTTCCTCAATACTTCTAACACCTTTCTCAAATGTTCACCGTGTTCTTGGTCATTCTTTGAGTAAATAAGTATGTCATCAATGAAAACAATGACAAACTTGTCAAGGTATGGTCCACACACTCGGTTCATAAGGTCCATGAACACAGCTGGTGCATTAGTTAAACCAAACGGCATGACCATAAACTCGTAATGACCGTAACGTGTTCTGAAAGCAGTCTTTGGAATATCATCTTCTTTCACCCACATTTGATGATACCCGGAACGTAAGTCAATCTTTGAATAAACAGACGAGCCTTGTAGTTGATCAAATAAGTCGTCGATTCTCGGTAGTGGGTAGCGGTTCTTGATGGTAAGTTTGTTCAACTCTCGGTAGTCGATACACAACCTGAATGTACCATCTTTCTTCTTGACAAACAAAACAGGAGCTCCCCACGGTGATGTGCTTGGTCGAATGAAACCACGCTCTAAAAGTTCTTGTAATTGGCTTTGCAGTTCTTTCATCTCGCTGGGTGCGAGTCTGTAAGGAGCACGGGCTATTGGTGCAGCTCCTGGTACAAGATCTATTTGAAATTCAACGGATCGATGTGGGGGTAATCCCGGTAATTCTTTCAGAAATACATCGAGAAATTCTTTTGCAATGGGAACATCATTGATGCTCTTTTCTTCAGTTTGTACTTTCTCGACGTGTGCTAGAACAGCATAGCAACCTTTTCTTATTAGTTTTTGTGCCTTCAAATTACTAATAAGATGTAGCTTCGTGTTGCCCTTTTCTCCGTACACCATTAATGGTTTTCCTTTTTCTCGTATAATGCAAATTGCATTTTTGTAACAAACGATCTCTGCTTTCATTTCTTTCAACCAGTCCATACCGATTATCACATCAAAACTCCCTAACTCTACTGGTATCAAATCAATCTTAAATGTTTCGCTAACCAGTTTAATTTCTCGATTCCGACATATATTATCTGCTGAAATTAATTTACCATTTGCTAATTCGAGTAAAAATTTACTATCCAAAGGCGTCAATGGACAACTTAATTTAGCACAAAAATCTCTACTCATATAGCTTCTATCCGCACCCGAATCAAATAAAACGTAAGTAGATTTATTGTCAATAAGAAACGTACCCGTAACAAGCTCCGGGTCTTCCTGTGCCTCTGCCGCATTAATATTGAAAACTCTTCCGCGGACTTGTCCATTCGTGTTCTCCTGGTTCAGGCAATTTCTAATAACGTGTCCCGGTTTTCCACATTTATAACAAACTACATTGGCATAACTTGCTCCGACACTACTTGCTCCGCCATTACTCGTTCTGACACCATTTGTTCCTTTCGTTCTATTAACCCCTGGTCCGTAGACCTCACACTTTGCCGCGCTATGACCATTTCTTTTACACTTGTTGCAAAATTTGGTGCAGAACCCCGAGTGATACTTTTCACACCTTTGGCATAGCTGCTTCTGATTGTTGTTGTTGTTGCGGTTATTATTGTTGTTGGGATGATTGTTGTAGTTGTTGTTGTTGTTGTTGTTGTTGTTGTTGTTGTTGTTGGGCCGTTTGTTGTAGTTGCGATTGATGTTGCGATTGTTGGGATAATTGTTGCGATTATTGTTGTAATTGCTGTTGTTGTTATATTGGTGATTCTTATCACCGTTTTCCTCCCACTTTCTTTTGACTTGCTTCACATTGGCCTCTTCAGCAGTCTGTTCTTTAATTCTTTCTTCAATCTGGTTCACTAGTTTGTGAGCCATTCTACATGCCTGTTGTATGGAGGCGGGCTCGTGTGAACTTATATCTTCTTGGATTCTTTCCGGTAATCCTTTCACAAACGCGTCGATCTTCTCTTCCTCATCTTCGAATGCTCCCGGACACAATAGGCACAATTCTGTGAATCATCTTTCATACGTGGTAATATCAAATCCTTAGGTTCGTAACCCTCTAAGTTCTGTCTTGAGCTTATTGACCTCGGTTCTGGGACGGTACTTCTCGTTCATCAAGTGCTTGAATGCTGACCACGGTAGTGCGTACGCATCGTCTTGTCCCACTTGCTCTAGATAGGTATTCCACCATGTTAACGCAGAACCTGTGAAGGTATGCGTAGCGTACTTCACTTTGTCCTCTTCAGTACACTTACTTATGGCAAACACCGATTCGACCTTCTCGGTCCACCGTTTCAATCCGATCGGTCCTTCGGTTCCATCAAATTCTAAAGGTTTGCAGGCAGTAAATTCTTTGTAGGTACATCCTACACGATTTCCTGTACTGCTAGATCCAAGGTTATTGTTGTTATGTAGCGCAGCCTGTACTGCGGCTATGTTTGAAGCTAGAAAAGTGCGGAATTCCTCTTCATTCATATTCACGGTGTGTCGAGTAGTCGGTGCCATTTCCTTCAAAATAGTCAAATGGAACAAGTTAATCATACAGAATATTAAGAGTAGTTAATAGTATTTCGTAGCATAATATGAACTCATTTATAAAAGCTTTTTCTTCATATTAGCGTTTTATAAGTTTAAATTCGGGTAGTACCTACCCGTTAAGTTCATACTTAGTAGCTAATATACAATTCAACTACTACAATTCTATATGAAAAGCTGATTATAATAATATTTCGCGTTCAAACTTTTACACAATATTTTACAAACTTACAATACCGCTTATTTTACATATAGCATGAAATATAGCACACAATAAATTTGATACAAGATGGTTGTGAAGATAATTCTAGCTAGTACACAAGTCGTTCAACAAAGGCAATAAAGACACGTAATTCATACGTCCAGAAACAAGTCATGCATTCTGGTTTTACTAGGATTACTTCCCATCCTTGGTCTTGTGGAACATAACCGTTATGGCAGTTGATAAGACAGCGTGTTGTAACATCGTCAAAGGGACGAGGGCTACGTAATGTCCAACAGTCCCGTAACAATCTAAAAACCTCATTTCTTACCCCAATTACCGACTCCGTCACTTGTGGGAACGTTTTGCTTAATAGTTGTAGCCCGATGTTCTTGTTCTCACTTTGGTGAGAAGCGAACATTACTAATCCGTAAGCATAACATGCTTCTTTATGTTGCATGTTAGCCACTTTTTCTAAATCACGAAGTCCAATATTCGGATATATTGAGTCAAAATAATTTCTTAACCCATTGCGTAAAATAGCATTTGGGTTCCCCGCAATATATGCGTCAAAGTAAACACCTCGTAACTTATGGATTTCCCAATGTGATATCCCCCATCTTTCGAACGAAAGCCTTTTATAAACCAAGGCATTCTTGGAACGTTCCTCGAATGTCTTACAAACTGATCTCGACTTAAATAGTTGTGCTGAGGAATTCTGACCGACTCTAGACAAGATTTCATCAATCATGTCTCCGGGTAGGTCTCTTAAAATATTGGGTTGTCTATCCATTTTATGTTTTTATACTGTAAAATAGACAAGAGTTAGATTCATAAAAAAATACTTATTAATACAAGCAATTTTAAAATATATCATAAAGCATAAGCACATTATATTACATATATTACACCACACGAATACAACTATCTTATTCCGACTTGCTCGTTTCTTCTTCTTTGGTTTTGGTTCGTTTTGCCAAGTTTCTAGGGATATATGATGTTCCCCTAATACGAGCCGTCGTTTACCACATTGGTTTAGAAAAACCTGGTGGTTTAGAGGTTCCTAGGTTATTGTCACAACTTAAGAAATACGGGTGTTGACGATACATATAAAGTTCATCGGGTTTGGAATCAAATTTCTCTATTTTTATGCCCTTTCTCTTATTGTTCTCTTTTGCCTTATTAAATTGTGTTGGGGTAATTTCTATAACATCATCGGAATCCTTGTCGGGATCCGATTCATCGGAGAATTGGTAATCCTCCCAATACTTTGCTTCCTTGGCGGAAACACCATTGACCATAATTAACTTTGGTCGGTTGGTTGAGGATTTTCTTCTACTTAACCGTTTTATTATTTCCCCCACTGGTTCTATTTCTTCTTCCGGTTCCGATTCTTCTTCCGGTTCCGACTCTTCTTCCGGTTCCTCTTCGGGAACTTGTGAATCAGTCCACGAATCATTCCAATTTACATTTGACTCTTCATTATTATTAGGTGAGTCAATGGGACTTGCTCTAGAGGTAGACATCTATCACATAATATCAAACACGTTAAGAGATTAATATATCACATAATATTCACAAGTTAAAAATATATAGTTTCCAACAAAATTTGTTAAGCAATCATTTTTCAAGTAAACACGGTCGAAGTCCAGACTCACTAATGCATCCTAACAAACTCGATAAGACACACTAATGCAAAATTCTGGTTCTCTAAGACCAACGCTCGGATACCAACTGAAATGTCCCGTTCTTATTGATTAAAAACGTTCCATATTAATTGATTTCATTACGAGGTTTTGACCTCTATATGAGACGTTTTTCAAAGACTGCATTCATTTTAAAACAAACCATAACCTTTATTTCATCAATAAAGGTTTAAAAAGCTTTACGTAGATTATCAAATAATGATAATCTAAAATATCCTGTTTACACACGACCATTACATAATGGTTTACAATACAAATATGTTACAACAAAATAAGTTTCTTGAATGCAGTTTTACACAATATCATACAAGCATGGACTCCAAATCTCGTCCTTATTTAAGTATGCAACAGCGGAAGCTCTTAATAATCACCTGAGAATAAACATGCTTAAAACGTCAACAAAAATGTTGGTGAGTTATAGGTTTAACCTATATATATCAAATCATAATAATAGACCACAAGATTTCATATTTCAATACACATCCCATACATAGAGATAAAAATCATTCATATGGTGAACACCTGGTAACCGACATTAACAAGATGCATATATAAGAATATCCCCATCATTCCGGGACACCCTTCGGATATGATATAAATTTCGAAGTACTAAAGCATCCGGTACTTTGGATGGGGTTTGTTAGGCCCAATAGATCTATCTTTAGGATTCGCGTCAATTAGGGTGTCTGTTCCCCAATTCTTAGATTACCAGACTTAATAAAAAGGGGCATATTTGATTTTGATAATTCAACCATAGAATGTAGTTTCACGTACTTGTGTCTATTTTGTAAATCATTTATAAAACCTGCATGTATTCTCATCCCAAAAATATTAGATTTTAAAAGTGGGACTATAACTCACTTTCACAGATTTTTACTTCGTCGGGAAGTAAGACTTGGCCACTGGTTGATTCACGAACCTATAACAATATATACATATATATCAAAGTATGTTCAAAATATATTTACAACACTTTTAATATATTTTGATGTTTTAAGTTTATTAAGTCAGCTGTCCTCGTTAGTAACCTACAACTAGTTGTCCACAGTTAGATGTACAGAAATAAATCGATAAATATTATCTTGAATCAATCCACGACCCAGTGTATACGTATCTCAGTATTGATCACAACTCAAACTATATATATTTTGGAATCAACCTCAACCCTGTATAGCTAACTCCAACATTCACATATAGAGTGTCTATGGTTGTTCCGAAATATATATAGATGTGTCGACATGATAGGTCGAAACATTGTATACGTGTCTATGGTATCTCAAGATTACATAATATACAATACAAGTTGATTAAGTTATGGTTGGAATAGATTTGTTACCAATTTTCACGTAGCTAAAATGAGAAAAATTATCCAATCTTGTTTTACCCATAACTTCTTCATTTTAAATCCGTTTTGAGTGAATCAAATTGCTATGGTTTCATATTGAACTCTATTTTATGAATCTAAACAGAAAAAGTATAGGTTTATAGTCAGAAAAATAAGTTACAAGTCATTTTTGTAAAGGTAGTCATTTCAGTCGAAAGAACGACGTCTAGATGACCATTTTAGAAAACATACTTCCACTTTGAGTTTAACCATAATTTTTGGATATAGTTTCATGTTCATAATAAAAATAATTTTCTCAGAATAACAACTTTTAAATCAAAGTTTATCATAGTTTTTAATTAACTAACCCAAAACAGCCCGCGGTGTTACTACGACGGCGTAAATACGGTTTTACGGTGTTTTTCGTGTTTACAGGTTTTAAATCATTAAGTTAGCATATCATATAGATATATAACATGTGTTTAGTTGATTTTAAAAGTCAAGTTAGAAGGATTAACTTTTGTTTGCGAACAAGTTTAGAATTAACTAAACTATGTTCTAGTGATTACAAGTTTAAAACTTCGAATAAGATAGCTTTATATGTATGGATCGAATGATGTTATGAACATCATTACTACCTTAAGTTCCTTGGATAAACCTACTAGAAAAGATAAAAATGGATCTAGCTTCAACGGATCCTTGGATGGCTCGAAGTTCTTGAAGCAGAATCATGACACGAAAACAAGTTCAAGTAAGATCATCACTTGAAATAAGATTGTTATAGTTATAGAAATTGAACCAAAGTTTGAATATGATTATTACCTTGTATTAGAATTATAACCTACTGTAAGAAACAAAAATTTATTGAGGTTGGATGATCACCTTACAAGATTGGAAGTGAGCTAGCAAACTTGAAAGTATTCTTGATTTTATGTAACTAGAACTTGTAAAATTTATGAAGAACACTTAGAACTTGAAGATAGAACTTGAGAGAGATCAATTAGATGAAGAAAATTGAAGAATTAAAGTGTTTGTAGGTGTTTTTGGTCATTGGTGTATGGATTAGATATAAAGGATATGTAATTTTGTTTTCATGTAAATAAGTCATGAATGATTACTCATATTTTTGTAATTTTATGAGATATTTCATGCTAGCTGCCAAATGATGGTTCCCACATGTGTTAGGTGACTCACATGGGCTGCTAAGAGCTGATCATTGGAGTGTATATACCAATAGTACATACATCTAAAAGCTGTGTATTGTACGAGTACGAATACGGGTGCATACGAGTAGAATTGTTGATGAAACTGAACGAGGATGTAATTGTAAGCATTTTTGTTAAGTAGAAGTATTTTGATAAGTGTATTGAAGTCTTTCAAAAAGTGTTTAAATACATATTAAAACACTACATGTATATACATTTTAACTGAGTCGTTAAGTCATCGTTAGTCGTTACATGTAAGTGTTGTTTTGAAACCTTTAGGTTAACGATCTTATTAAATGTTGTTAACCCAATGTTTATAATATCAAATGAGATTTTAAATTATTATATTATCATGTATGAATATCTCTTAATATGATATATATACATTAAATGCCTTTACAACGATAATCGTTACATATATGTCTCGTTTAAAAATCATTAAGTTAGTAGTCTTGTTTTTACGTATGTAGTTCATTGTTAATATACTTAATGATATGTTTACTTATCATAGTATCATGTTAACTATATATATATCCATATGTATGTCATCATGTAGTTTTTACAAGTTTTAACGTTCGTGAATCGCCGGTCAACTTGGGTGGTCAATTGTCTATATGAAACATATTTCAATTAATCAAGTCTTAACAAGTTTGATTGCTTAACATGTTGGAAATATTTAATCATGTAAATATCAATCTCAATTAATATATATAAACATGGAAAAGTTCGGGTCACTACACCACTAAAGCCATAGTGCACTCAAAAGTGCCACTAAAAGTGATTTAAAGACTTGCGTGGATTTTGAGAGTTAAGGAAAATAATTTTTTGTGCAAATTACAAATTGCAAAACGCAAAGTACAAGATATCTACGCGTACCTCAAAGTACATTATATTATATATTATAATAATTCAGCAGCCACCCATGTTTTAATTGCAATGTGAGTTGGAGTAGCCTGCCATGCGATCGCATGGTAACAAGGCATCAAGGCCATGCGATCACATGGCCCTGAAAAGTTGGCCAAGTGCTATAAAAGGCAACGATTTCTGCCAAATGAAACACACCTCTTCACACTTATTTTCTCTCTTTCTTTCTGTATGTTATATTTATATTTTATATTTATAATATTAAGTTTAATATAAGATTAATAATAATTGGGTTATTGTAAGAAATGTTTTACGGGTTTTAAAGTCGGAACTCTGTCTGTGTAACGCTACGCGACTAATAACCACTGTAAGCTATGTTCTTCCTTTTTAAATTAATGTCTCGTAACTAAGTTATTATTATGCTTATTTAAGCCGAAGTAATCGTGATGTTAGACTAAATATTAAGATGGGGTTATTGGATTTTGTACCATAATTTGGGTTTGGACAAAAGACCGACACTTGTGAAAATTGGACTAATGACTATTAATAGATGGGGGGTATTGTCTAATCGAATGACAACTCGTTGGAACCTGTCGAACCTATCTTCAAATTTGTTAATCTAATAATTATTAAATTGATTACGAATGTCCTAATTAGTGACGTTTATACGACATCGTTTACAATCATTTAATTAATCAATTGGATTGGGTAATTGATTATTCATTATGGCCAAATGAATAAATTAATGTATCATGGACTAATTAAAACAGGGGTGGATTACATACAAGGATAATTTGTGTAATTGTTAACAAAGTATTAAAACCTTGGATTACACGCAGTCGATAACCTGGTGTAATTATTAACAAAGTATTAAAACCTTGTTACAGTTCGAATCCCTAATTAGTTGGAATATTTGACTTCGGGAATAAGGTTAATTTGACGAGCATATTATAATTATGACCGATGGACTATTATGGGCAAAACCCAGATAGATATCAAATAAGCCAGGACAAAAGACAATTAACCCGGGTAACAATTAATTAAAATCAAAACGTCAAACATCATGATTACGGAAGTTTAAATAAGCATAATACTTTTATTTCATATTTCATCGTACCTTTATTTACTGTCATTTTAATTACTGCAATTTACTTTATCACAATTTAAATTCTGTCATTTATTTTATCGTCATTTATCTTTACGCTTAAAATATAAAATCGACAAACCGGTCATTAAATGGTAAAATCCCCTATTTATAATAATAATAATAATACTATATTACTAATATATATATATATATATATATATATATATATATATATATATATATATATATATATATATATATATATATATATATATATATATATATATATATATATATATATATATATAATTGTTTAAAAATATAGTGTACGCAATAAGCCGTCTCCCTGTGGAACGAACCGGACTTACTAAAAACTACACTACTCTACGATTAGGTACACTGCCTATAGTGTTGTAGCAAGGTTTAGGTATATCCCATCTATATAAATAATTAAAACTTGTGTAAATTGTGCCGTATTTCATAGTAAACAATAATAGTATTTCGTATACACCGCTGCACACATCACTACTAAAAAATAGTAGATTCTCAATATAGATCCTTAATGTGTGAAATTACTAGGTAAAAAAAATTGTAGACTAGAAATTGTTGTTTTTAAGTTTCCAACACTATTTATCATACACTAGCACATATATCTAGATTTAAACCGAAAGAAAGATTTAGAAAACTAAACGATATATAACGGAGATAAGCATGTACGAATAAAAAAATTAGAGCAAGACCACAGAGATCACCGTCGTTTGGACTTAAAACTACAGGGACGCAGCATATAATTTTTAAGAGTTAGGGACTAGCGACGTAATTTAACCAAGACCACATGGACCTCATTCGTTCGGACTTAAAACCACAGGGATGAAACATATAATTTTTAAGAGTTAGGGACCAACGACGTAATTTGACCAAGATCACAGGGACCATCGGTGTAATTAACTCAACATGTAATAATACCAATTATTTTCAAAAGGTGGTGATTTTCACACAACACTTTTTGATCCATACACACTTTTTGTTGAGAAAAGCGACACCGAATTATAGTAAACCGCTAGTAATAATTGAAATAACGACAATAAAGGAACACCTTGATTTAATGTGGAAAAACCCAATAGGGTAAAAACCACGGGCAAGGAAAGAAGCACTTCACTAATAAGAATAATAGGAATTACACTTCTCTCTAATTACAAGGATAAGTACTAATCTTTACATCTCTTGTAATTAGAAGATTACTCACAAACTTTCTAATTATTTCTTTTAGTACAAAGAGAGAATGAATTAATTTTGGGATGCTTAAAGAGCTTGCATGAGGCTCTTATTTATACTAGTAGAAAATGCCTGGAATGTAAACAAGTTGTAGACAACTCGAAAAGTTGAAGTTAGGCAGACACCAAAAAGTCTTCTATGTAATAGCATAGCCTCATATTACATGTGCTCTTATATTTGTTTGACTACTTCCATTCCACCAACCATTCAACATCCACCAACCATTCACTTTATTTGACAATCTCCCACTTGAAGATTCGATTGAAGCTCAATCAGTCTTCACATGATAATCCTTCCTTGCCAATTGTAGTGACCCGAACTTTTCCATGTTTATATATATTAATTGAGATTGATATTTACATGATTAAATGTTTCCAACATGTTAAGCAATCAAACTTGTTAAGACTTGATTAATTGAAATATGTTTCATATAGACAATTGACCACCCAAGTTGATCGGTGATTCACGAACGTTAAAACTTGTAAAAACTATATGATGACATATATATGGATATATATATATAGTTAACATGATACTATGATAAGAAAACATATCATAAAGTATATTAACAATGAACTACATATGTAAAAACAAGACTACTAACTTAATAATTTTTAAACGAGACATATATGTAACGATTATCGTTGTAAAGACATTTAATGTATATATATCATATTAAGAGATATTCATACATGATAATATCATGATAATATAATAATTTAAAATCTCATTTGATATTATAAACATTGGGTTAACAACATTTAACAAGATCGTTAACCTAAAGGTTTCAAAACAACACTTACATGTAACGACTAACGATGACTTAACGACTCAGTTAAAATGTATATACATGTAGTGTTTTAATATGTATTTATACACTTTTGAAAGACTTCAATACACTTATCAAAATACTTCTACTTAACAAAAATGCTTACAATTACATCCTCGTTCAGTTTCATCAACAATTCTACTCGTATGCACCCGTATTCGTACTCGTACAATACACAGCTTTTAGATGTATGTACTATTGGTATATACACTCCAATGATCAGCTCTTAGCAGCCCATGTGAGTCACCTAACACATGTGGGAACCATCATTTGGCAACTAGCATGAAATATCTCATAAAATTACAAAAATATGAGTAATCATTCATGACTTATTTACATGAAAACAAAATTACATATCCTTTATATCTAATCCATACACCAACGACCAAAAACACCTACAAACACTTTCATTCTTAAATTTTCTTCATCTAATTGATCTCTCTCAAGTTCTATCTTCAAGTTCTAAGTGTTCTTCATAAATTCCAAAAGTTCTAGTTTCATAAAATCAAGAATACTTTCAAGTTTGCTAGCTCACTTCCAATCTTGTAAGGTGATCATCCAACCTCAAGAAATCTTTGTTTCTTACAGTAGGTTATCATTCTAATACAAGGTAATAATCATATTCAAACTTTGGTTCAATTTCTATAACTATAACAATCTTATTTCAAGTGATGATCTTACTTGAACTTGTTTTCGTGTCATGATTCTGCTTCAAGAACTTCGAGCCATCCAAGGATCCATTGAAGCTAGATCCATTTTTCTCTTTTCCAGTAGGTTTATCCAAGGAAATTAAGGTAGTAATGATGTTCATAACATCATTCGATTCATACATATAAAGCTATCTTATTCGAAGGTTTAAACTTGTAATCACTAGAACATAGTTTAGTTAATTCTAAACTTGTTCGCAAACAAACGTTAATCCTTCTAACTTGACTTTTAAAATCAACTAAACACATGTTCTATATCTATATGATATGCTAACTTAATGATTTAAAACCTGGAAACACGAAAAACACCGTAAAACCGGATTTACGCCGTCGTAGTAACACCGCGGGCTGTTTTGGGTTAGTTAATTAAAAACTATGATAAACTTTGATTTAAAAGTTGTTATTCTGAGAAAATGATTTTTATTATGAACATGAAACTATATCCAAAAATTATGGTTAAACTCAAAGTGGAAGTATGTTTTCTAAAATGGTCATCTAGACGTCGTTCTTTCGACTGAAATGACTACCTTTACAAAAACGACTTGTAACTTATTTTTCCGACTATAAACCTATACTTTTTCTGTTTAGATTCATAAAATAGAGTTCAATATGAAACCATAGCAATTTGATTCACTCAAAACGGATTTAAAATGAAGAAGTTATGGGTAAAACAAGATTGGATAATTTTTCTCATTTTAGCTACGTGAAAATTGGTAACAAATCTATTCCAACCATAACTTAATCAACTTGTATTGTATATTATGTAATCTTGAGATACCATAGACACGTATACAATGTTTCGACCTATCATGTCGACACATCTATATATATTTCGGAACAACCATAGACACTCTATATGTGAATGTTGGAGTTAGCTATACAGGGTTGAGGTTGATTCCAAAATATATATAATTTGAGTTGTGATCAATACTGAGATACGTATACACTGGGTCGTGGATTGATTCAAGATAATATTTATCGATTTATTTCTGTACATCTAACTGTGGACAACTAGTTATAGGTTACTAACGAGGACAGCTGACTTAATAAACTTAAAACATCAAAATATATTAAAAGTGTTGTAAATATATTTTGAACATACTTTAATATATATGTATATATTGTTATAGGTTCGTGAATCAACAGTGGCCAAGTCTTACTTCCCGACGAAGTAAAAATCTGTGAAAGTGAGTTATAGTCCCACTTTTAAAATCTAATATTTTTGGGATGAGAATACATGCAGGTTTTATAAATGATTTACAAAATAGACACAAGTACGTGAAACTACATTCTATGGTTGAATTATCGAAATCGAATATGCCCCTTTTTATTAAGTCTGGTAATCTAAGAATTAGGGAACAGACACCCTAATTGACGCGAATCCTAAAGATAGATCTATTGGGCCTAACAAACCCCATCCAAAGTACCGGATGCTTTAGTACTTCGAAATTTATATCATATCCGAAGGGTGTCCCGGAATGATGGGGATATTCTTATATATGCATCTTGTTATTGTCGGTTACCAGGTGTTCACCATATGAATGATTTTTATCTCTATGTATGGGATGTGTATTGAAATATGAAATCTTGTGGTCTATTGTTACGATTTGATATATATAGGTTAAACCTATAACTCACCAACATTTTTGTTGACGTTTAAAGCATGTTTATTCTCAGGTGAATATTAAGAGCTTCCGCTGTTGCATACTAAAATAAGGACAAGATTTGGAGTCCATGTTTGTATGATATTGTGTAAAAACTGCATTCAAGAAACTGATTTCGATGTAACATATTTGTATTGTAAACCATTATGTAATGGTCGTGTGTAAACAGGATATTTTAGATTATCATTATTTGATAATCTACGTAAAGCTTTTTAAACCTTTATTTATGAAATAAAGGTTATGGTTTGTTTTAAAAATGAATGCAGTCTTTGAAAAACGTCTCATATAGAGGTCAAAACCTCGCAACGAAATCAATTAATATGGAACGTTTTTAATCAATAAGAACGGGACATTTCAGTTGGTATCCGAGCGTTGGTCTTAGAGAACCAGAAAATTTGCATTAGTGTGTCTTATCGAGTTTGTTAGGATGCATTAGTGAGTCTGGACTTCGACCGTGTTTTCTTTAAAAATGATTGCTTAACATTTTTGTTGGAAACTATATATTTTTAACATATGAATATTATGTGATATATTAATCTCTTAACGTGTTTGATATTATGTGATAGATGTCTACCTCTAGAACAAGTCCCATTGACTCACCTAATAATAATGAAGAGTCAAATGTAAATTGGAATGATTCGTGGACTGATTCACAAGTTCCCGAAGAGGAACCGGAAGAAGAGTCGGAACCGGAAGAAGAATCGGAACCGGAAGAAGAATCGGAACCGGATGAAGAAATAGAACCGGTGGGGGAAATAATAAAACGGTTAAGTAAAACAAAATCCTCAACCAACCGACCAAGGTTAATTATGGTCAATGGTGTTTCCGCCAAGGAAGCAAAATATTGGGAGGATTACCAATTCTCCGATGAATCGGATTCCGACGAGAATTCCGATGATGTTATAGAAATTACCCCAACTGAATTTAAAAAGGCAAAAGAAAATAATAAGGGAAAGGGCATAAAAATAGAGAAATCTAATTCCAACCCCGATGAACTTTATATGTATCGTCAACGCCCGAAGTCCTTAAGTTGTAACAATGACCCGGGAACCTCTAAACCACCAGGTTTTTCTAAACCAATGTGGACAACGATGGCTCGTATTAGGGGAACATCATATATCCCTAGAAACTTGGCAAAACGAACCAAAACCGAAGAAGAAGAAACGAGAGAGTCGGAATAAGATAGTTGTATTCGTGTGGTGTAATATATGTAATATAGTGTTCTTATGCTTTATGATATATGTAAAAATTGCTTGTATTAATAAGTTTTTTTTTTTTTTTGAATCTAACTCTTGTCTATTTTACAGTATAAAAACACAAAATGGATAGACAACCCAATATTTTAAGAGACCTACCCGGAGACATGATTGATGAAATCTTGTCTAGAGTCGGTCAGAATTCCTCGGCACAACTATTTAAGGCGAGATCAGTTTGTAAGACATTCGAAGAACGTTCCAAGAATGTCTTGGTTTATAAGAGACTTTCGTTTGAAAGATGGGGGATATCACATTGGGAAACCCATAAGTTACGATGTGTTTACTTTGATGCATATATTGCGGGGAACTCAAATGCTATTTTACGCAACGGGTTAAGAAATTATTTTGACTCAATGTATCCGAATATAGGACTTCATGATTTAGAAAAAGCGGCTAACATGCAACATAAAGAAGCATGCTATGCTTATGGGTTAGTAATGTTCGCTTCTCACCAAAGTGAGAAAAAGAACATCGGGCTACAGCTATTAAACAAAACGTTCCCACAAGTGACGGAGTCGGTAATTGGGGTAAGAAATGAGGTTTTTAGATTGTTACGGGACTGTTGGACATTACGTAACCCTCGTCCCTTTGACGATGTTACAACACGCTGTCTTATCAACGGCCATAACGGTTATGTTGCACAAGACCAAGGATGGGAAGTAGTCCTAGTAAAACCAGAATGCATGACTTGTTTCTGGACGTATGAATTACGTGTCTTTATTGCCTTTGCTGAACGACTTGTGTACTAGCTAGAATTATGTTCACAACAATCTTGTATCAAAGTTATTGTGTGCTATATTTCATGCTTTATGTAAAATAAGCGGTATTGTAAGTTTGTAAAATATTGTATAAAAGTTTGAACGCGAAATATTATTATAATCAGTTTTTCATATAGAATTGTAGTAGTTGAATTGTATATTAGCTACTAAGTATGAACTTAACGGGTAGGTACTACCCGAATTTAAACTTATAAAACGCTAATATGAAGAAAAAGCTTTTATAAATGAGTTCATATTATGCTACGAAATACTATTAACTACTCTTAATATTCTGTATGATTAACTTGTTCCATTTGACTATTTTGAAGGAAATGGCACCGACTACTCGACACACCGTGAATATGAATGAAGAGGAATTCCGTACTTTTCTAGCTTCAAACATAGCCGCAGTACAGGCTGCGCTACATACCAACAATAACCTTGGATCTAGCAGTACAGGAAATCGTGTAGGATGCACCTACAAAGAATTCACTGCCTGCAAACCTTTGGAATTTGATGGAACCGAAGGACCGATCGGATTGAAACGGTGGACCGAGAAGGTCGAATCGGTGTTTGCCATAAGTAAGTGTACTGAAGAGGACAAAGTGAAGTACGCTACGCATACCTTCACAGGTTCTGCGTTAACATGGTGGAATACCTATCTAGAGCAAGTGGGACAAGACGATGCGTACGCACTACCGTGGTCAGCATTCAAGCACTTGATGAACGAGAAGTACCGTCCCAGAACCGAGGTCAATAAGCTCAAGACAGAACTTAGAGGGTTACGAACCCAAGAATTTGATATTACCACGTACGAAAGACGATTCACAGAATTGTGCCTATTGTGTCCGGGAGCATTCGAAGATGAGGAAGAGAAGATCGACGCGTTTGTGAAAGGATTACCGGAAAGAATCCAAGAAGATATAAGTTCACACGAGCCCGCCTCCATACAACAGGCATGTAGAATGGCTCACAAACTAGTGAACCAGATTGAAGAAAGAATTAAAGAACAGACTGCTGAAGAGGCCAATGTGAAGCAAGTCAAAAGAAAGTGGGAGGAAAACGGTGATAAGAATCACCAATACAACAACAACAGCAATTACAACAATAATCGCAACAATTATCCCAACAATCGCAACTACAACAAACGGCCCAACAACAACAACAACAACAACAACAACAACAACAGCAACTACAACAATCATCCCAACAACAATAATAACCGCAACAACAACAACAATCAGAAGCAGCTATGCCAAAGGTGTGAAAAGAATCACTCGGGGTTCTGCACCAAATTTTGCAACAAGTGTAAAAGAAATGGTCATAGCGTGGCGAAGTGTGAGGTCTACGGACCAGGGGTTAATAGAACGAAAGGAACAAATGGTGTCGGAACGAGTAATGGCGGAGCAAGTAGTGTCGGAGCAAGTTATGCCAATGTAGTTTGTTATAAATGTGGAAAACCAGGCCACATTATTAGAAATTGCCCGAACCAGGAGAACACGAATGGACAAGGCCGTGGAAGAGTTTTCAATATTAATGCGGCAGAGGCACACGAAGACCCGGAGCTTGTTACGGGTACGTTTCTTATTGACAATAAATCTGCTTACGTTTTATTTGATTCGGGTGCGGATAGAAGCTATATGAGTAGAGATTTTTGTGCTAAATTAAGTTGTCCATTGACGCCTTTGGATAGTAAATTTTTACTCGAATTAGCAAATGGTAAATTAATTTCAGCAGATAATATATGTCGGAATCGAGAAATTAAACTGGTTAGCGAAACATTTAAGATTGATTTGATACCAGTAGAGTTAGGGAGTTTTGATGTGATAATCGGTATGGACTGGTTGAAAGAAGTGAAAGCGGAGATCGTTTGTTACAAAAATGCAATTCGCATTATACGAGAAAAAGGAAAACCCTTAATGGTGTACGGAGAAAAGGGCAACACGAAGCTACATCTTATTAGTAATTTGAAGGCACAAAAACTAATAAGAAAAGGTTGCTATGCTGTTCTAGCACACGTCGAGAAAGTACAAACTGAAGAAAAGAGCATCAATGATGTTCCCGTCGCAAAAGAATTTCCTGATGTATTTCCGAAAGAATTACCGGGATTACCCCCACATCGATCCGTTGAATTTCAAATAGATCTTGTACCAGGAGCTACACCAATAGCTCGTGCTCCTTACAGACTCGCACCCAGCGAGATGAAAGAACTTCAAAGCCAATTACAAGAACTTTTAGAGCGTGGTTTCATTCGACCAAGCACATCACCGTGGGGAGCTCCTGTTTTGTTTGTCAAGAAGAAAGATGGTACATTCAGGTTGTGTATCGACTACCGAGAGTTGAACAAACTTACCATCAAGAACCGCTACCCACTACCGAGAATCGACGACTTATTTGATCAACTACAAGGCTCGTCTGTTTATTCAAAGATTGACTTACGTTCCGGGTATCATCAAATGCGGGTGAAAGAAGATGATATTCCAAAGACTGCTTTCAGAACACGTTACGGTCATTACGAGTTTATGGTCATGCCGTTTGGTTTAACTAATGCACCAGCTGTGTTCATGGACCTTATGAACCGAGTGTGTGGACCATACCTTGACAAGTTTGTCATTGTTTTCATTGATGACATACTTATTTACTCAAAGAATGACCAAGAACACGGTGAACATTTGAGAAAGGTGTTAGAAGTATTGAGGAAGGAAGAATTGTACGCTAAGTTTTCAAAGTGTGCATTTTGGTTGGAAGAAGTTCAATTCCTCGGTCACATAGTGAACAAAGAAGGTATTAAGGTGGATCCGGCAAAGATAGAAACTGTTGAAAAGTGGGAAACCCCGAAAACTCCGAAACACATACGCCAGTTTTTAGGACTAGCTGGTTACTACAGAAGGTTCATCCAAGACTTTTCCAGAATAGCAAAACCCTTGACTGCATTAACGCATAAAGGGAAGAAATTTGAATGGAATGATGAACAAGAGAAAGCGTTTCAGTTATTGAAGAAAAAGCTAACTACGGCACCTATATTGTCATTGCCTGAAGGGAATGATGATTTTGTGATTTATTGTGATGCATCAAAGCAAGGTCTCGGTTGTGTATTAATGCAACGAACGAAGGTGATTGCTTATGCGTCTAGACAATTGAAGATTCACGAACAAAATTATACGACGCATGATTTGGAATTAGGCGCGGTTGTTTTTGCATTAAAGACTTGGAGGCACTACTTATATGGGGTCAAAAGTATTATATATACCGACCACAAAAGTCTTCAACACATATTTAATCAGAAACAACTGAATATGAGGCAGCGTAGGTGGATTGAATTATTGAATGATTACGACTTTGAGATTCGTTACCACCCGGGGAAGGCAAATGTGGTAGCCGATGCCTTGAGCAGGAAGGACAGAGAACCCATTCGAGTAAAATCTATGAATATAATGATTCATAATAACATTACTACTCAAATAAAGGAGGCGCAACAAGGAGTTTTAAAAGAGGGAAATTTAAAGGATGAAATACCCAAAGGATCGGAGAAGCATCTTAATATTCGGGAAGACGGAACTCGGTATAGGGCTGAAAGGATTTGGGTACCAAAATTTGGAGATATGAGAGAAATGGTACTTAGAGAAGCTCATAAAACCAGATACTCAATACATCCTGGAACGGGGAAGATGTACAAGGATCTCAAGAAACATTTTTGGTGGCCGGGTATGAAAGCCGATGTTGCTAAATACGTAGGAGAATGTTTGACGTGTTCTAAGGTCAAAGCTGAGCATCAGAAACCATCAGGTCTACTTCAACAACCCGAAATCCCGGAATGGAAATGGGAAAACATTACCATGGATTTCATCACTAAATTGCCAAGGACTGCAAGTGGTTTTGATACTATTTGGGTAATAGTTGATCGTCTCACCAAATCAGCACACTTCCTACCAATAAGAGAAGATGACAAGATGGAGAAGTTAGCACGACTGTATTTGAAGGAAGTCGTCTCTAGACATGGAATACCAATCTCTATTATCTCTGATAGGGATGGCAGATTTATTTCAAGATTCTGGCAGACATTACAGCAAGCATTAGGAACTCGTCTAGGCATGAGTACTGCCTATCATCCACAAACTGATGGGCAGAGCGAAAGGACGATACAAACGCTTGAAGACATGCTACGAGCATGTGTTATTGATTTCGGAAACAGTTGGGATCGACATCTACCGCTAGCAGAATTTTCCTACAACAACAGCTACCATTCAAGCATTGAGATGGCGCCGTTTGAAGCACTTTATGGTAGAAAGTGCAGGTCTCCGATTTGTTGGAGTGAAGTGGGGGATAGACAGATTACGGGTCCGGAGATTATACAAGAAACTACCGAGAAGATCATCCAAATTCAACAACGGTTGAAAACCGCCCAAAGTCGACAAAAGAGCTACGCTGACATTAAAAGAAAAGATATAGAATTTGAAATTGGAGAGATGGTCATGCTTAAAGTTGCACCTTGGAAAGGCGTTGTTCGATTTGGTAAACGAGGGAAATTAAATCCAAGGTATATTGGACCATTCAAGATTATTGATCGTGTCGGACCAGTAGCTTACCGACTAGAGTTACCTCAACAACTCGCGGCTGTACATAACACTTTCCACGTCTCGAATTTAAAGAAATGTTTTGCTAAAGAAGATCTCACTATTCCGTTAGATGAAATCCAAATCAACGAAAAACTTCAATTCATCGAAGAACCCGTCGAAATAATGGATCGTGAGGTTAAAAGACTTAAGCAAAACAAGATACCAATTGTTAAGGTTCGATGGAATGCTCGTAGAGGACCCGAGTTCACCTGGGAGCGTGAAGATCAGATGAAGAAGAAATACCCGCATCTATTTCCAGAAGATTCGTCAACACCTTCAACAGCTTAAAATTTCGGGACGAAATTTATTTAACGGGTAGGTACTGTAGTGACCCGAACTTTTCCATGTTTATATATATTAATTGAGATTGATATTTACATGATTAAATGTTTCCAACATGTTAAGCAATCAAACTTGTTAAGACTTGATTAATTGAAATATGTTTCATATAGACAATTGACCACCCAAGTTGATCGGTGATTCACGAACGTTAAAACTTGTAAAAACTATATGATGACATATATATGGATATATATATATAGTTAACATGATACTATGATAAGAAAACATATCATAAAGTATATTAACAATGAACTACATATGTAAAAACAAGACTACTAACTTAATGATTTTTAAACGAGACATATATGTAACGATTATCGTTGTAAAGACATTTAATGTATATATATCATATTAAGAGATATTCATACATGATAATATCATGATAATATAATAATTTAAAATCTCATTTGATATTATAAACATTGGGTTAACAACATTTAACAAGATCGTTAACCTAAAGGTTTCAAAACAACACTTACATGTAACGACTAACGATGACTTAACGACTCAGTTAAAATGTATATACATGTAGTGTTTTAATATGTATTTATACACTTTTGAAAGACTTCAATACACTTATCAAAATACTTCTACTTAACAAAAATGCTTACAATTACATCCTCGTTCAGTTTCATCAACAATTCTACTCGTATGCACCCGTATTCGTACTCGTACAATACACAGCTTTTAGATGTATGTACTATTGGTATATACACTCCAATGATCAGCTCTTAGCAGCCCATGTGAGTCACCTAACACATGTGGGAACCATCATTTGGCAACTAGCATGAAATATCTCATAAAATTACAAAAATATGAGTAATCATTCATGACTTATTTACATGAAAACAAAATTACATATCCTTTATATCTAATCCATACACCAACGACCAAAAACACCTACAAACACTTTCATTCTTCAATTTTCTTCATCTAATTGATCTCTCTCAAGTTCTATCTTCAAGTTCTAAGTGTTCTTCATAAATTCCAAAAGTTCTAGTTTCATAAAATCAAGAATACTTTCAAGTTTGCTAGCTCACTTCCAATCTTGTAAGGTGATCATCCAACCTCAAGAAATCTTTGTTTCTTACAGTAGGTTATCATTCTAATACAAGGTAATAATCATATTCAAACTTTGGTTCAATTTCTATAACTATAACAATCTTATTTCAAGTGATGATCTTACTTGAACTTGTTTTCGTGTCATGATTCTGCTTCAAGAACTTCGAGCCATCCAAGGATCCATTGAAGCTAGATCCATTTTTCTCTTTTCCAGTAGGTTTATCCAAGGAAATTAAGGTAGTAATGATGTTCATAACATCATTTGATTCATACATATAAAGCTATCTTATTCGAAGGTTTAAACTTGTAATCACTAGAACATAGTTTAGTTAATTCTAAACTTGTTCGCAAACAAACGTTAATCCTTCTAACTTGACTTTTAAAATCAACTAAACACATGTTCTATATCTATATGATATGCTAACTTAATGATTTAAAACCTGGAAACACGAAAAACACCGTAAAACCGGATTTACGCCGTCGTAGTAACACCGCGGGCTGTTTTGGGTTAGTTAATTAAAAACTATGATAAACTTTGATTTAAAAGTTGTTATTCTGAGAAAATGATTTTTATTATGAACATGAAACTATATCCAAAAATTATGGTTAAACTCAAAGTGGAAGTATGTTTTCTAAAATGGTCATCTAGACGTCGTTCTTTCGACTGAAATGACTACCTTTACAAAAACGACTTGTAACTTATTTTTCCGACTATAAACCTATACTTTTTCTATTTAGATTCATAAAATAGAGTTCAATATGAAACCATAGCAATTTGATTCACTCAAAACGGATTTAAAATGAAGAAGTTATGGGTAAAACAAGATTGGATAATTTTTCTCATTTTAGCTACGTGAAAATTGGTAACAAATCTATTCCAACCATAACTTAATCAACTTGTATTGTATATTATGTAATCTTGAGATACCATAGACACGTATACAATGTTTCGACCTATCATGTCGACACATCTATATATATTTCGGAACAACCATAGACACTCTATATGTGAATGTTGGAGTTAGCTATACAGGGTTGAGGTTGATTCCAAAATATATATAGTTTGAGTTGTGATCAATACTGAGATACGTATACACTGGGTCGTGGATTGATTCAAGATAATATTTATCGATTTATTTCTGTACATCTAACTGTGGACAACTAGTTATAGGTTACTAACGAGGACAGCTGACTTAATAAACTTAAAACATCAAAATATATTAAAAGTGTTGTAAATATATTTTGAACATACTTTAATATATATGTATATATTGTTATAGGTTCGTGAATCAACAGTGGCCAAGTCTTACTTCCCGACGAAGTAAAAATCTGTGAAAGTGAGTTATAGTCCCACTTTTAAAATCTAATATTTTTGGGATGAGAATACATGCAGGTTTTATAAATGATTTACAAAATAGACACAAGTACGTGAAACTACATTCTATGGTTGAATTATCGAAATCGAATATGCCCCTTTTTATTAAGTCTGGTAATCTAAGAATTAGGGAACAGACACCCTAATTGACGCGAATCCTAAAGATAGATCTATTGGGCCTAACAAACCCCATCCAAAGTACCAGATGCTTTAGTACTTCGAAATTTATATCATATCCGAAGGGTGTCCCGGAATGATGGGGATATTCTTATATATGCATCTTGTTATTGTCGGTTACCAGGTGTTCACCATATGAATGATTTTTATCTCTATGTATGGGATGTGTATTGAAATATGAAATCTTGTGGTCTATTGTTACGATTTGATATATATAGGTTAAACCTATAACTCACCAACATTTTTGTTGACGTTTAAAGCATGTTTATTCTCAGGTGAATATTAAGAGCTTCCGCTGTTGCATACTAAAATAAGGACAAGATTTGGAGTCCATGTTTGTATGATATTGTGTAAAAACTGCATTCAAGAAACTGATTTCGATGTAACATATTTGTATTGTAAACCATTATGTAATGGTCGTGTGTAAACAGGATATTTTAGATTATCATTATTTGATAATCTACGTAAAGCTTTTTAAACCTTTATTTATGAAATAAAGGTTATGGTTTGTTTTAAAAATGAATGCAGTCTTTGAAAAACGTCTCATATAGAGGTCAAAACCTCGCAGCGAAATCAATTAATATGGAACGTTTTTAATCAATAAGAACGGGACATTTCACCAATGATGTTGCTTATATTTCCGCTAGGCCGCATGAGGAGCGGCACCAAACAAACTTGTCACGGTTGATTGACATTGTTAGGTAATCAGCCACATTGTCATCAGTATAAATTTTTTGCATATCCACGGTTCCTTCTTCCACTTTCTCACGAACGAAGTGATACTGAACTCGTATATGCTCTGTCTTTGAATGAAATGCAGGATTCCTTGCAAGATGCAAGGCACTCTGGTTGTCACAAAACAGAGTGATTTTCTCTTATTTGTGCCCGAGTTCCTCCAACAACATCTTCAACCATACTGCCTCTTTAGTAGCTTGAGTAGCTGCAACATATTCTGCCTCTGTTGTTGACGTCGCCACAACTGACTGTAGTTTTGAAACCCAGCTTACTATTCTACCACAAAGTGTGAAAATATATGCAGTGGTAGATTTACTTTTATCGATATCACCTGCATAATCTGAATCAACATACCCTTTGACAATAAATTTTGGTTCCCCATAACATAATGCAACATCTAAGGTTCCCTTGATGTATTTAAGGATCCTCTTTACCGCATTCCAATGCTCTTTACCAGGATTCGCCATGTACCGACTAACTACTCCCACTGCATGTGCAATGTATGGTCTTGTACATATCATTGCGAACATTAAACTTCCCACTGCTGATGTATACGGTACTCGAGACATCTCCTTCCTCTCGTCTTCACTGCTAGGACACATAACAGATGATAACTTGAGATTAGTAGGAAGTGGGGTTGAGATTGGATTACTATCATGTATATTGTGTGATGACCAGAAAATTTTCGACCAAATTTAAACTTAATCCTTATATGATTTTGATACGATAAGCAAAGTATGTAATGTTGAGTCTAGAAAATTTTGGAACGATGTTCATATATTCAATAGACCTTCGACTGCTCTCGACGATTCACGAACAATTAATTGTAAATAGATATGTGTGTATATATACATATATAAATAATAATAATTGAAAATATAATTTGAAATATTATATGTTGTTATTTTAAAAATTAATTATGTAAAATAAAATAAAAATATGATATTATGATAATTATTATCTATGTAGATAAAGAAAGTATATTAAATGTATATTTTGTGAGTTCGAATCTATTTAGTAAACAAAGGTAACGCTCAATTGCCATTCGATCGATAATTAAAACAAGTTAAAAGGAACTTGAGTGATTTTAAAATAAACGGTGATCCAAAAACGAGTTTTATAAATTATAGGCATAATAATAAAATACTTAGAAGTTATTTGATAAATTTTAACAATAACTATATTTTACTTGGGGTTGGGAGTGAATAATTAATGTAATTTTTCTTTAATATTTAATGACCGAATTTTATACCATAAAGACCAAAATAATTAAATGAACTTAATTTAAAAATTTAGAATTTTTAGGAACACTTTTATATTTTAACTATTTAGCAATGAACCACGATTTAGCACCCGTGTGTAAGTGTCGGTAAAATAAATCAAATAAATCCACTACATCTAACTTTAGGTTATCATTCAATTTCAAATCAATATTTAATTATTATAATTATATTATTATTATTAATTATTATTGATATTATAATTAATTATTGTACTAAAAGTAGACAATGAAAGATAGATAGATGGAAACTGCAAACAAATATCCGACTCCTTAATTCTTGATTACTATTTGTGTACTGTGCTTGTATGCATATATATGTAATATGCCAATCAACCGAATCCATCTACCTATTCCATTTCAACTACTCGAATTAATGATTTAAATTACTGTTTGAGTTTCTACTTTATCTAACTTTCCATAAATAAAGGGACAACTTGACAATAAAACAAGCATGCTCCAGCTTTTGATTTTGGACTTTTAGCTCAACTTCACTGTTGTCCTTGGGTCTCCTTTCCACATATCAAAATTTGAGGAAACTTTAAGACACCTATTTGATATCAAAAATATGACAGAACACAAAGACTTGAGAATATATCTTCATCTTTATCTTATACTCCATATACATATACATACATACCTATTCATAGGAATTATATAAAAACACACACCCAAATCTCACTATCCATCTAATACCGCCCTAGATAACCCCCTACCGCTACCTAATGAAAACTATAACTACTGCTGCCCAATTTCTTGCTATGTTGCTGCCGTTCATAACCACCAAACATCCCCATAGGAACACACCTGCTGCTACTCGCTATCTCCTTTGTCATGTTTCTACTATTATCGAACCACAAACAACCTGTAAACCCATTAGCTATTACTTCCTATTTACTGTTTTGTATTAGATCGGAACACCATCTAGCCACCCTTATATCCACCACAACCATCGTAAACTGTAGCTACTCGACACCATGGTTAACATATTACAACTACTTGTTCTGACCAAGGATCACACCAATAAAAACCACCATTTTTTTTTGCTCCCTTCTTTTAGCCGAGATCTAATTCAACCACACTAGCATCATCGATCCAAACTATCATCATATATCAATCTACCTGCTCAAACCCATCTCTATTAGTAAACCCTCGCTCACAACCCAAATGTTTGTTTCTTGTTGATTAAATGCAATACCAAACCAACACCATCACGTCTTTGTCCCTTCCATTTTCTGTAACCCATGTTCACAACCGTCGCCCATTTTTAAACCACTATCATCATCTCCACCATGAACCACGGTAAACCACCATCACTACTATATTTTTTTTCTTTTCTTTATAATCGAAAACACCCATTCAAACCATCATAAGAGAATTGTGTTGCTCGATTAATTGCTTCCATTTTCTGTTCGATTTCAACCATGAACCACCATAGACACACCACTCTCATGATTTCTCTCTCTATCACTTTCTCTCTCCTTTCCTTTTGTTTTCTTTCTGTTACAACAAGGAGGATGATGATGATTCATTATCGATGATATATAAACATGATGATGATCATGATAAAAATTATGATGTAAGATCGTGATGATGAAAAGGATAGTCCAAGAGGATGGCATGAACAAGATGATGATGTTGAGAAAAAGATACAGCTAATACGTGTTGATATTCCTTGTTGGCCGACCAAAATATTTTATGGACGTACCTTTTATATATATATTTTTTCTCTCGCACATATACAACAAAAACTAAAATTCATATAGATTGTGACTTTGAGCCGTAAGTTAATTTTTTTCCTGTTGGGCTTCGATTGTTCAGTTGGGCTTATGAGGTTGCTGTTGGGCTGAAGTAATTAGGACTAGATAATACGGTATTAAAAACAGAAAAACTATGAGGGACGAATGGTTTAGAGGTGTTGGGGTTAAGCGAGAGGTCTCGGGTTCAAGTCCCATCTGGAGCACTTCTTTTTACTAAAAGCTTTTGAGGGTACACACATTTATTATTGTTTATCATTTATTTATTATTATTATGATTATTGTTAATACGAAAATAACACAAACTATTATTATTATCATTAATATTAGTATTAGTATCAAGTTATTATTATTATTATTATTATTATTATTATTATTATTATTATTATTATTATTATTATTATTATTATTATTATTATTATTATTATTATTATTATTATTATTATTATTATTATTATTATCATTAATATAAATATGATTATTATTATCAAAATAAGTATTTTTATTATTATTATTATTATTATTATTATTATTATTATTATTATTATTATTATTATTATTATTATTATTATTATTATTATTATTATTATTATTATTATTATAAATATGTCTTTTAAAAACGAATGCAATGTTTGTAAAATGTATCATATAGAGGTCAGAACCTCGCAATGTAATCATATGTTATTGTATTCGTCCTTATGGATTAGGGCAGGTCGTCTCATGTGGTATCAGAGCGGTGGTCTTAGCGAACCAGGTCTTGCATTAGTGTGTCTAACTGATAGTTTTTTAGATGCATTAGTGATTCTAGACTTCGACCGTGTCTGCATGTCAAAAGTTTTGCTTATCATTTCGTGTCGAACATTACTTGCTTATCATCCTTAAAGTCTAGACACGTCTTACTGCCTCTATTGCATAGACAGTGTATAGATAAATTCATATCTTAGCGTATCTATTATTGTTACCTTTGCCTGACAACTTCCGTAGATTCTTCCGTAACTTATGGGATTTTAGTATTATATATGCATATGTAAATTATGTATTGCAGGGTACTAATCTACATCCTATAATCTATTTCTTATCGAAAATCCTTCGTCTGATCGTACGAGATGAATCCCTCAACCAGTTCGTGTCCCTCAGATTCCGATAGCTATTCCGATAGTTATTCCGACAGCTATTCCGACATGGATGTTCACCTAAGCTCCGGAAGCAGCGTCACCAGAACGAATCGACCAATCAGCCATCCCCAATTCATCTGATGGGTTCGTAGTCGACTTAACCAATGGAGACGAGAAGAAGGCGATCCTTTCCACCCACCAACCTACTCTCTTGACGATGAACCTGAAGCACTTACCGACGAACCCATTCAAAACACCATTTTCAGCCTCATTTCCAGAGTATCTCGCCACGACTATATAATATTTACAATTCTAAACATTATTCACCCGCTTGTTTCGACCGACAATCATTCCGGAGTAATCGAAGATGTCACGAGCTTCGCGCTCGAGTAATCAATTTAGAAAACATGGTGCAAAACTTACCAGCTTCAGCAACATCACCGGCACCAACAGTACCACCAACAACCCAAATTTCAACATCACAACCGTCAACATCTCATTATGTACCCCGAGCAAAATCATCGTTCTACGAATCATTCTACATCATTTATCTTCGTTCGACATAGCGATTATGTAATCTCTAATGTTTTAGAGATTATATATTCTTGTTCTAACGGTAAATCAAATGAATCTAATATCATATTAACTTATAAATCCATGATTACATCTAAAGAAAATATATATATGTATATATATTTTCATAAGAAATGTAATTAGAAATTCTTTGTACAAACTGTTAATGGTGAAAATATTTTAACGGGTAGGTAATACCCGATGAATATTTAGCTTCCATATTAACATGTTATACTGTACATTCTTTCAAATCTGATTCAACAGTCATTTGCTATCCTATCTACATCCACAGATATACGAATCCGTTCACCGTAGAATAACCATTTTCATCCGATTTCATATTTAGATTTTGATTTATCAGAATCCAACAACTGGCATAATGAAGAAAACATTGGAAAAAATAAAATTTTGTTAGAAACAAACAAATTAACTATGAGAAATTTTGTTAAGAATCCATGCTAACAAAATCCTAGCTAACTGTTAATTCCTTATTACATTTATTTATCGCAATTTAATTATCGCAATTTAAATTCTCGCAATTTTATTTATTGTCATTTAATTTCTGTCATTTATTTTACTCACTTTAAATATCGGGACACGTATACAAGGTTTTGAAATATCATATCGACGCATCTATATATATTATTTAGAATAACCATAGACACTCTATATGCAGTAATGATAGAGTTAGCTATACAGGGTTGAGGTTGATTCTCAAATAATATATATACTTTGAGTTGTGATCGAGTCTGAGACATGTACACGGGTCACGATACGTATTAATTAATTCGAATATTATATATTAAACTATTGATAATGCTAAAAACGAACATATATTTCATAGCATTATCCCTCAAGAAAGACAAGCTTTTAGTTGCAATTATTCTATTTACAAGTGATATTCGTTTAAATAATAAAAGGTGAAGACAAAAGACAAATTCGACGAATTGAAGACGCAAATGACCAAAAAGCTAAAAAGTACAAAGTACAATCCAAGTGGTTCAAATTATTGATGAGAAACGTCTAAAAATTACAAGAGTACAAGCCGTGAAACACAAAGTACAAGATATTAAATTGTACGAAAAGGCGTTCGAAAATTTGGAACCGAGACATGAACCAACTTTTAGCGCGCGACGCAACGGACCAAAAATTACAAGGCAACTATGCACAAGAATATAATATAATATATAATTAATTATATATATTATTATATATTATAATTATACGCAACCCATGTTTTAGAATTAATCTATGATCTGGAATCCAGACCTCCGCACTCGCGGAGCTGTACAGTGAAACGTGGGCCTATAAAAGGCCGCGCATTCTGATCGATTTCAACATCTTTTTCTTTTCCTTTCTCATATCATATACGATATATATATATATATATATATATATATATATATATATATATATATTTATATTTTATAATTTTAATTTTAATTTAAGTTTAATAATAATAAGGTTATAGTGGCGAATGTTTTAAGTTTGTAAGTCGAAATTCTGTCCGTGTAACGCTATGCGATTAATACTCATTGTAAGTTATGTTCAACCTTTTTAAATTAATGTCTAGTAGCTAAGTTATTATTATGCTTATTTAAATCGAAGTAATCATTATGTTGGGCTAAAAATTAAAGACGGGGTAATTGGGCTTTGGACCATAAATGAGGTTTGGACAAAAGAACGACACTTGTAGAAATTGGACTATGGGCTATTAATGGGCTTTATATTTGTTTAACTGAATGATAGTTCGTTAATTTAATATAGAGATTTACAATTTGAGGTAATTATAAATAACCACATACACTCGATCGGACACGATGGACGAGATATTTATAAATACTAATAATCGTTCATTTAACCGGACACGGGAATGGATTAATAGTCAATGGACTCATTAAAACAGGGGTGGATTACATACAAGGACACTTGGTGTAATTGTTAACAACGTATTAAAACCTTGGGTTACACGCAGTCGATATCCTGGTGTGATCATTAACAAAGAATTAAGACCTTGTTATAGTTTAAATCCCCAATTAGTTGGAATATTTGACTTCGGGTATAAGGGTAATTTGACGAGGACACTCGCACTTTATATTTATGACCGATGGACTGTTATGGATAAAAACCAGATGGACATATCGAATAATCTAGGACAAAGGACAATTAACCCATGGTAATAAATTAAAATCAACACGTCAAACATCATGATTACGGAAGTTTAAATAAGCATAATTCCTTTAATTTATATCTCATCGTACTTTTATTTACCTTAATTTTATTTAGCGTCATTTTATTTATCATACTTTAAATTATTGCACTTTTATTTATCGTCATTTACTTTACGCTTTAAATTAAGTTAAATTTATATTTAATATTTTACATTAGGTTTTAATTGTGACTTAAGACATAAAATCGACAAACCGGTCACTAAACGGTAAAACCCCCCTTTTATAATAATAATAATACTACTTATATATATATATATATATATATATATATATATATATATATATATATATATACACAAATATATTTATACAAATATAGTTTTAAAAATATAGCGTTAAACTTGGCTAGTTCCCTGTGGACGAACCGAACTTACTAAAAACTACACTACTGTACGATTAGGTACACTGCCTATAAGTGTTGTAGCTAGGTTTAGGTATATCCACTCTATAAATAAATAAATAACTTGTGTAAAATCGTATCGTATTTAATAGTATTTCGTAATAAAAATATAACTATTTCGTATACACCTCACATAACATCAAGTATTTTTGGCGCCGCTGCCGGAGAAAGTTCAACGCCGAAGCGAAACGCTATTAAAAAAAGATTTCTATTAAGTTTTAATCTATTTTTGTAAAAATATAAGTTTTTAAATATTAAAAACAAAAATATAAAAACATAAAAAATATATATATAACTATTTAGGTGTTTTAATTAAAAAGTTTATTTTTTTTAGAATTATAAAAATCTAATAAGTTGTAGTGACCCGAACTTTTCCATGTTTATATATATTAATTGAGATTAATGTTTACATGATTAAATGTTTCCAACATGTTAAACAATCAAACTTGTTAAGACTTGATTAATTGAAATAGGTTTCATATAGACAATTGACCACCCAAGTTGACCGGTGATTCACGAACGTTAAAACTTGTAAAAAAACTATATGATGACATATATATGGTTATATATATAGTTAACATGATATTATGATAAGTAAACATATCATTAATTATATTAACAATGAACTACATATGTAAAAACAAGACTACTAACTTAATGATTTTGAAACGAGACATATATGTAACGTTTATCGTTGTAACGACATTTAATGTATATATATCATATTAAGAGATATTCGTACATCATAATATTATGATAATATAATAATTTAAAATCTCTTTTGATATTATAAACATTGGGTTAACAACATTTAACAAGATCGTTAACCTAAAGGTTTCAAAACAACACTTACATGTAACGACTAACGATGACTTAACGACTCAGTTAAAATGTATATACATGTAGTGTTTTAATATGTATTTATACACTTTTGAAAGACTTCAATACACTTATCAAAATACTTTTACTTAACAAAAATGCTTACAATTACATTGTCGTTCAGTTTCATCAACAATTCTACTCGTATGCACCCGTATTCGTACTCGTACAATACACAGCTTTTAGATGTATGTACTATTGGTATATACACTCCAATGATCAGCTCTTAGCAGCCCATGTGAGTCACCTAACACATGTGGGAACCATCATTTGGCAACTAGCATGAAATATCTCATAAGATTACAAAAATATGAGTAATCATTCATGACTTATTTACATGAAAACAAAATTACATATCCTTTATATCTAATCCATACACCAACGACCAAAAACACCTACAAACACTTTCATTCTTCAATTTTCTTCATCTAATTGAACTCTCTCAAGTTCTATCTTCAAGTTCTAAGTGTTCTTCATAAATTCCAAAAGTTCTAGTTTCATAAAATCAAGAATACTTTCAAGTTTGCTAGCTCACTTCCAATCTTGTAAGGTGATCATCCAACCTCAAGAAATCTTTGTTTCTTACAGTAGGTTATCATTCTAATACAAGGTAATAATCATATTCAAACTTTGGTTCAATTTCTATAACTATAACAATCTTATTTCAAGTGATGATCTTACTTGAACTTGTTTTCGTGTCATGATTTTGCTTCAAGAACTTTGAGCCATCCAAGGATCCATTGAAGCTAGATCCATTTTTCTCTTTTCCAGTAGGTTCATCCAAGGAACTTAAGGTAGTAATGATGTTCATAACATCATTCGATTCATACATATAAAGCTATCTTATTCGAAGGTTTAAACTTGTAATCACTAGAACATAGTTTAGTTAATTCTAAACTTGTTCGCAAACAAAAGTTAATCCTTCTAACTTGACTTTTAAAATCAACTAAACACATGTTCTATATCTATATGATATGCTAACTTAATGATTTAAAACCTGGAAACACGAAAAACACCGTAAAACCGGATTTACGCCGTCGTAGTAACACCGCGGGCTGTTTTGGGTTAGTTAATTAAAAACTATGATAAACTTTGATTTAAAAGTTGTTATTCTGAGAAAATGATTTTTATTATGAACATGACTCTATATCCAAAAATTATGGTTAAACTCAAAGTGAAAGTATGTTTTCTAAAATGGTCATCTAGACGTCGTTCTTTCGACTGAAATGACTACCTTTACAAAAACGACTTGTAACTTATTTTTCCGACTAGAAACCTATACTTTTTTTGTTTAGATTCATAAAATAGAGTTCAATATGAAACCATAGCAATTTGATTCACTCAAAACGGATTTAAAATGAAGAAGTTATGGGTAAAACAAGATTGGATAATTTTTCTCATTTTAGCTACGTGAAAATTGGTAACAAATCTATTCCAACCATAACTTAATCAACTTGTATTATATATTATGTAATCTTGAGATACCATAGACACGTATACAATGTTTCGACCTATCATGTCGACACATCTATATATATTTCGGAACAACCATAGACACTCTATATGTGAATGTTGGAGTTAGCTATACAGGGTTGAGGTTGATTCCAAAATATATATAGTTTGAGTTGTGATCAATACTGAGATACGTATACACTGGGTCGTGGATTGATTCAAGATAATATTTATCGATTTATTTTTGTACATCTAACTGTGGACAACTAGTTGTAGGTTACTAACGAGGACAGCTGACTTAATAAACTTAAAACATCAAAATATATTAAAAGTGTTGTAAATATATTTTGAACATACTTTGATATATATGTATATATTGTTATAGGTTCGTGAATCAACCAGTGGCCAAGTCTTACTTCCCGACGAAGTAAAAATCTGTGAAAGTGAGTTATAGTCCCACTTTTAAAATCTAATATTTTTGGGATGAGAATACATGCAGGTTTTATAAATGATTTACAAAATAGACACAAGTACGTGAAACTACATTCTATGGTTGAATTATCGAAATCGAATATGCCCCTTTTTATTAAGTCTGGTAATCTAAGAATTAGGGAACAGACACCCTAATTGACGCGAATCCTAAAGATAGATCTATTGGGCCTAACAAACCCCATCCAAAGTACCGGATGCTTTAGTACTTCGAAATTTATATCATATCCGAAGGGTGTCCCGGAATGATGGGGATATTCTTATATATGCATCTTGTTATTGTCGGTTACCAGGTGTTCACCATATGAATGATTTTTATCTCTATGTATGGGATATGTATTGAAATATGAAATCTTGTGGTCTATTGTTACGATTTGATATATATAGGTTAAACCTATAACTCACCAACATTTTTGTTGACGTTTTAAGCATGTTTATTCTCAGGTGATTATTAAGAGCTTCCGCTGTCGCATACTTAAATAAGGACAAGATTTGGAGTCCATGCTTGTATGATATTGTGTAAAAACTGCATTCAAGAAACTTATTTGGTTGTAACATATTTGTATTGTAAACCATTATGTAATGGTCGTGTGTAAACAGGATATTTTAGATTATCATTATTTGATAATCTACGTAAAGCTTTTTAAACCTTTATTGATGAAATAAAGGTTATGGTTTGTTTAAAAATGAATGCAGTCTTTGAAAAACGTCTCATATAGAGGTCAAAACCTCGCAACGAAATCAATTAATATGGAACGTTTTTAATCAATAAGAACGGGACATTTCATAAGTAATTGTTAAAATATAAGTTTTATTTAAGTTATATTTTATAAAAACTAAAAATATAAAAAATAAAAAAAAAAGTAAAAAAATAAAATTAAAACCGAACCTTCGATTTCTGGCCTGCATCTTTTGTGAACCTGCATACTCCGCACTCGCGGAGCTCCTGGGCATAAAAAATCCGTACTCGCGGAGCCTTCTGACACGTCTGAACCTGGTACTGCACAGCATTAATTACGGAGTATTATTAATTATTATTATTATTAATTAACCCTAATTAGGGTTTAATTAATTAATTAGTTTTTATTAATTAGTTTTAGTTTTATTAATTAATTTGTATTTTAAGTTTTAATTAGTTTTAAACTTAACTTTTATAAAATAAAAATATAAAAATAATATTTTTATAAAAATAAGTAATTTTATCATATTTTTTTTTTAAAAATTGTATATTTTAATCGTTTAATTCATAATTTGTATGTTTATCGTTCGTAACTAGTTTTAAACTTAGTATTTTGCCATAGTAGCTCTAGATTTTTAGGCTTTGCCGTAAAATCCCTTAAGTAATTTTTCTTTAGACTAAGATTTAGGTGCTTTAGAATTTTGCAACGCCGTTTCAAGATTTTAGTACTTTTTAAGTTATTGCTATTTTAGATATATAATTCCTTTTAAGCTTTAATACCTTTAGACGTAAGTTTTAATTTTTGGTTTTTAGACTTTTAAGTTTCGACGCTGTATTTTATTATTTTTTGACGCTTAATTTTTTGACCTTTTATTTTTCGACATTTTTCGACGCGCTCTTTTTCTTTCTTATTTCTCGACACTCTAGTTTTTAGGACATAGAATATTCTATTTCTTCTCTAAAATTTCAAAACAAAAAATTATTTTAAGCGGTTAAATTGATAGACATCTAAAATTTTCTGGTTCGTAGTAATAGTTGGATTTGTTAGTGGCGAGTTGTGTGCTTCCGATTTAAAGGGTCCTGGCTACCTGCTGCATCTATTGGCTATTCGAAACGTGGGCAAAATCAGAAAAGTCTATTAATTTGATAACTTATATAATTTTTATTTTTATAACTAATAGGATATTCAGTGAATGCACCGAGAAAAACGTTCACCACCTTTCATATGTTCACCTCCTGTAACTCGATCAAGACATCTAGCCAATATTGTCGCCGTTGATTTTTCTTTAGAATCGTCATCTAGTAGACCAAATACTCCAATTCAAATTTCCGATAATCCATTTTTTGAACCCAACCTCAAAATTGAGAACCCGGAGGATATTTAGGGACAATTCAGAGATCCTGAACCACTAATCATTCCTCCCGAACCACAAATTACTCATCCAGAGATTATCGAGGAAGAAACTATTAAATCAGAATCCTCTAGTGATTCAGATTCAACAAATTAAATTATGGAAGTAACAGAACCTCTAAGTATGGAAGACCGAATAAGAGCCACACGCACTGGCCAAGGTCACGCCATTATTAAGCCAGACATTTATGGGCCAGATTATGAAATCAAAAGACAAATCCTACACATGGTGATTAATCAATGCCAAGATAGTGGTACGTCAAAAGAAGATCCAAACGAACATCTTTGAACCTTTAATAGGATCTGTACTCTATTCAAAATCAGAGAAGTTGAGGATGAACAGATCTATCTCATGTTGTTTCCCTAGACTTTAAAGGGAGAAGCCAAAGATTGGTTAGAATCGTTACCTGAAGGGGCGATTGATACATGGGATGTTTTAGTTGAAAAATTTCTTAAACAATTCTTTCCGGCATCTAAAGCTGTGAGACTTCAAGGAGAAATTGTTACGTTCACACAAAAGTCAAATGAAACTTTATATGAGGCGTGGACAAGATTTGGAAAGTTGTTGAGAGGATGTCCGCAACATGGTTTAGACACTTATCAAATAGTACAAATATTCTATCAAGGATGCGACATCACTACAAGAAAGACATCGACATAATAGCTGGTGGTTCCATTATGAAAAAAACCGCAACTGAAGATCACAAAATCATTGATAACACAGCCTCCCACTCGCATGAGTGGCATCAAGAAAAATATATTTTTCGTTCATCTAAAACGGCTAGAGCCGATTCTAGCCATGACTTTGATTCCGTTTCCGCAAAAATAGATGCTTTCGAGAGACGAATGGAAAAGATGAATAAAGATATTCACGCGATACGAATCAGTTGTGAGCAATGCGGTGGACCACACTTAACGAAAGATTGTCACATTGAGCAAACGATGGAACAACGTGAGAATGTTTCCTACATGAACCAAAGGCCGGGAAATAATTATCAAAATAATTATCAACCGCCAAGGCCAAACTTTAATCGAAATCAAAATATTCTTTACAATCCAAATGGACCCAATAATAACTCATACAACCAACAAGGTCTGAATAACCAACCAACTCAAAACAACACTTTCAATCAACAAAGATCTGGCTTGTATAAACCACCACAACAAACCGAAGAGAAAAAGCCAAATCTGGAAGAAATGATGGCAAAGTTAATGGAATCTCAAACACAATTTATTACATCTCAAAGCCAAACGAATGAGAGGTTTGATCAATCATTAAGAACTCAACAAGCTTCCATTTTGAATCTAGAAAAACACGTAGGTACTCTTGCTAGCATGATGAGTGAGAGGGAACAAGGAAAGCTACCGAGTAATACTAAAGTAAATCCTCGAAATGAGAATGTTAATATGGTGTCAACAAATTCTGAAAAACCATCATCGGAAGATGGGAAGGTTTTAGATGTGAGTAACAATGAAGAAGTTACAACACCACCACCACCCGAGTATGTAAAGCTAGTGGTGGCACCATACAGACCACCCATCCCGTTTCCAAGAAAAGGAGTTGAGTATGAACAAGTAATAGGTAATAAAGTTTGTGATACCTCTGGAAAGAAGAAGAAAAATAATAAAGTACAAGAAACAAAAGCCGTAAAGATAAACACGGTGAAGACAGTTCCACCAAAACCTCCACCCAGATTGGGTGATCCGGGTCAATTTATTGTTCCTTGTCTACTTAGTGATTGTGTCATGTATGATGCACTAGCAGATTTAGGTGCGAGTGTGAGTGTTATGCCTCTTTCATTATATAAGAGATTAAGAGTAGGTGAGTTAAGTCCAACAGAGATGAGTGTCCGACTCTTTGATCAAACCATTAGGCACCCATTTGGAATTGCTGATAACCTACCCGTTCAAGTAGGTAATTTAACCTTTCTAGTCGAATTTATTGTCATTGACATAGAAGAGGACCCAAACATTCCTCTAATTTTAGGTTGACCATTCTTAGCGTCCACCGGGGCGTTATTTGATGTAAGAGAGGGTAGAATGACACTTAGTAATGATGAAAAATCGATCACCTTTGTAAGTCGAAAGTCTAAATCTCCACCAACTAAAACTGTTGAACCAACAAAAACGATTGGTAAGAACCATGTTGTTTTACCAACTCCAATGGTTGTGCTTAACAATAATAAAATGCCTAAGTGTGGGGAAGATGAAGTAACACCTAATGATGACCTGATAACAAAGAACCTCGTTGTTGATATGAAATTAAATGACTCCGTTATTAATAGTTCAATGAAGAAACTTGTTAAATGGATTCGCGATGCTAGAACCAAGGGGAACTCTAAGTTATGTAACCGGTTAGTATCCATTTTATTTCCTAAAGAAAAGGCAAAACTAATTGAATTTGTGGATATTACACAAGAATCCGACCAATGGCTTAAAGCAAAAGTCACAGATATGCAAGTTGATTATGGTCCAAGAGAAATTGACAATGAAGTTACTCACAATTTCGACACCAAAGCTACCTAAGTGTGGGGAGATTCAAATGTTCTAAGAAATAATGCTGTCTAGGGTTAGTTGTTCTGTTCTCGTGTAGTTCCGAGAATGGAATTCGATTGGTCTTTTCCACTAGCAGACACTAAAGAACTAGTTTTCTCCCCCCATTCTGAATTTTTGTTTTGTAGGTTTTGTATGAAATTAATTTGCATTTTTAAATTTAATTTTTGTGTGATTTTAAAAAAACAAAAATTACTTTATTTCATTAAGTTTAAAAAATGATTTCTAAAATTTATCGAAGACTAGGTCATGGAACCGAAATTGCTTTACCCGAGGGCGAGGCGAAAAATTTTGTTATCATTATTTTTAATATTATTGATCTAAAGTATACCAAAAAAATTAAAAAAACCCAAAAATCGTTGCTTTTAAAACAATCGCTTTAAAAACGACAAATTTTAAATTTTGTCGAGGGACGTACTAGGTAAACGTACCGAAACTACCTAAAGTAAAAGGAAACAAAATTTTTAAAAAAATTATTCATTTAAATTGTTTTAATAAATAATGGTTTTAAAATATATATATATATATATATATATATATATATATATATATATATATATATATATATATATATATATATATATATATATATATATATATATATATATATATATATATATATGTTTGTAGTTTATCTTATGTATAAAACAAGGTAAAACAGCGCGCTTTCAAACACTGACATTAAGTTCAGCAAAAGCTACTAATTTTAATGACAAGACGTAAAATATCAAATGTGATATAAAACAATATGTTTGCAAACTCGGTATTTTTAATCATTTTTCTACACTAATCACCCTCATGAATTTAAATTTTTACTGATTTCTTGCAAATGAGGGCATTGCAAGATCTCAAGTGTGGAGAAGGGTTATATTTACAAGTGATATTCGTTTAAATAATAAATGAATTCAAAATCATGTTTATACATATTTATGAACGATAAAACTAGGTTATAATACCGAAATTATTGTTACCTCGGAGAGACCATAAATGGAGAAACAACTGATAATGCTAAAAACGAACATATATTTCATAGCATTATCCCTCAAGAAAGACAAGCTTTTAGTTGCAATTGTTCTATTTACAAGTGATATTCGTTTAAATAATAAAAGGTGAAGACAAAAGACAGATTCGACAAATTGAAGACGCAAAAGACCAAAAAGCTCAAAAGTACAAAGTACAATCAAAGTGGTTCTAATTATTGATAAGAAACGTCTCAAAATTACAAGAATACAAGACGCAAAACGCAAAGTACAAGATATTAAATTATACGCAAGGACGTTCGAAAATATGGAACCGGGACCAAAGTCAACTCTCAACGCTCGACGCAACAGACTAAAAATTACAAGTCAACTATGCACATAAATATAATATAATATTTAAATAATTCTTATAATTATTTATATATTATATTTATTTATTAAAACGTCGACAAATAAGAAAAAAAGAATTGTGAGTTGTTACCTACCACCATGCGATCGCATGGCCTGTAGGCATATTTTCCATGCGATCGCATAGAGGCCTTTTTCTGGCCACATGCCTATAAAAGACAGGCTTTGCACGAACCTAAAACACATCTTTTTCTCTTCTCATTCATCAACGTATAAATATATATATATATATATATATATATATATATATATATATATATATATATATATATATATTAATTTTAATTTTAAATTCTAATAATAAGGGTATGTTAGCGAATGTTGTAAGGGTATAAGTCAAAATTCTGTCCGTGTAACGCTACGCTATTTTTAATCACTGTAAGTTATGGTTAATGTTATTTTTAAATTAATGTCTCGTAGCTAAGTTATTATTATTCTTATTTAAGACGAAGTAATCATGATGTTGGGCTAAAATATTAAAATTGGGTAATTAGGCTTTGGACCATAATTGGGGTTTGGATAAAAGAACGACACTTGTGGAAATTAGACTATGGGCTATTAATGGGTTTTATATTAACTAAACGATACCTCGTTAATTTAATATATAGACTTATAATTTGACGTATTTATATATAACCACATACACTTAACTGGGTACGGTGGGCGGGATATCTATAAATACCAATAATTGTTCATTTTACCGGACACGGAACTGGATTAATAGTTAATAGACTTGTTGAAACAGGGGTGGATTACATTCAAGGGTAATTGCTGTAATTGTTAACAATGTGATGACCCGAGAATTTCCGACCAAAATTAAACTTAATCTTATATGATTTCGACACAATAAGCAAAGTCTATTAAACTGAGTCTCATAATATTTGAACTATTTCCATGAATGCAATTACCCTTTGACTGTCCCGACGATTCACGAACAACTATTTATAAATAAATGTGTATACATATAAATATAAAAAGAAGTTGCTATATTATTATTACTAATATTATTATTATCATTAATAAATATTAATAACATTATAACTAATATTATTAGTATCATTAATAATATTATTATTATCATTATTAATTAGAATTAAACTTATTACAATCATTATTATTGTTATTATTAATATCATCATATTATTATTATTATTATTACTCTTATTATTATTATTAATCAATATTATTATTATAATTATTATTAATTAGTATTATTAATATAGTTACTAAATATTAATATGTATTAAAAATATAAATATAGAAAATTACAAATTATGTTTCCTTTCACTATCTACTTTTTCTATTTTCTCCTTCTGATTTTGTTTATATCTTTACTATCAAACAACGAATTTAGAATTTGAATATGTTCCAAATCGTTTCAACTGTGAGTAAATTGTAATTTCCTGTATCTGATTATTGGATTCCAGTTGCAAAGTCTTGTACATCGTTGTCTACTGTTTTTATTTTCTTCATAACTAATATACGTTGTCGACTAGAATCTGTCCATAAAACAATGATTACTTCATATTATTGGATAATCATTCGATTTCCCACCATGCTCCATCCCTCATCTCTCTTCTCTCTCTCTCCGTTGAAACCACGAACCATGTACCATCAAACCGCCAATATCATCTTGAAGATCACTACCATAGTCACCTTGAATTACCACCATCATCTATATATTTCCTTTTTTGTTCGGTTTCGTTCTTCCTTGCAAAACACCACAACTATGATGACACTCCTCAAATAAACCACCTCACTTTCTTTTCGATTTAGGACCGACAACCACCACCAACCTCGTCACCATCGAATACCATGAACAACATAAACCATAATTTACCAAATCATAATCACCTTTGCTACTATGAATCCGTCCTAAAAACACCACCATGAAATCCATCGAAGCAATAATACCGAACTATCTTACCCTACACCACCACACCCTTGCTTTAATGCAACTCACCACCATTTTTTTTAAGACTACGATTCTTCCTGCTGATCGATGGTATATATATTTTTTTTCATGCTACACGATCATCTCTTGCTAACTGTATTTTCTTTGTTGATGCAATTAAATAAAAAGGTAGGATATGATAGGTACTCAGTTTTATAGTTAAATATGTGACAACATGGATATAAAACAAATAGATAGTGCATTATCACATGAACAACAACAGCACTCTATGGTCGACTGTTACAAAGACAAATGGATACATGTGGGACATTTTGCAATATAGTGGTTGACATATGGGGAAAGTAAATTGGAATTAGTTGGCATGAGATATGGGAAAATCCACTTTCGGTATATTATAATAACATAAATTAGATTAGGTGGTGTTAGATAGATTCTTGTTGCTGTAGATTGACCCCATTACATTGCCGCTATCCGCATGAACTGATTGCTAGCTCGTTTTTTTTTTTTTTTTTTTCTGTTGACTATAAACCACACAACATCTTGGGATATCAAGTGGCTAGATTATTTTTGGCGAAAGCCATTAAATTTTTTTGGGCTGCGATTTATTAATTGGGCCGAGATGTTAGGAAATAAAATGGTGATATACAATATGAAATTTGCAGTGGGTTGGTGATGAACATGATGGATGTTGACAAGGAGAATAAAGATCGAAACAGGTTAATTACATGAACAACTAGGATTGTAATGTATTGTGGGGTTTAGTTTTTTAAAATGGTACGTCCTACCCAAAAGAAAGGCTGCCGATATATGTATTCACTTTAGTCTAGTGGGATTAATTAAATTAAGTGAGTAGTTAATGATGCCGTAAAAAAAAATATATAATGATGAAAGATGATGCAAAAGTTGATGATGAAGGTAATGGAACACAAATGAAAATGGAATCCAAGGGTATTGCATAAAGAAGATTTTACGTGTTTCATTTTATGTTATTTTGGACGTGTCCCATTTTAAAATGTTGGGCATTAAATTAGGAATAAGATTAAAAAAAAGCTGAGACAGTTAGATGGTTTGGAGTGTTGGGTATAACCGAGAGGTCTTGGGTTCGAGCCTGAGTTATGGCATTTTTTTTATAAGAAGAAGAAGAAGACAGACATTTGAATTAGGATAAATAGATTTGGTTACCAATCAAATCAGAAGTGAGGTGACAAAGGAATGGTTAAAAACGTTATCGGGTTAGCGGGACGTCGCGGGTTCAAACCCGGACTTGGGCATTTTTTTAGGACTACTTCTTGGAGGTAGTTTACTTACTACTCATCATTATTATTATTATTATTATTATTATTATTATTATTATTATTATTATCATCATTTTTAAAGTATGTAGTATTATTATTGAAACTAAATTTATATATAAACATTATCATTTTTATTATTAGAACTATCATTATTATTATTATTAGAATTATCTTTATTTTACCATTATTATTTTTATTATCATTTTTATTATCTCTAACATTAATATTATTATTTTTATCATTATTATTATTAGTATTATTAATATATCAAATGAAGATTTTCTATATAAAAATATATTATTTACATAAAACATAACTATATTAAAGTGTTCGTAATAAATGTTAATCATCTATTTATTGTATATAAAAATAAATATAGTTAATTTAGTTATTAATGAAACGTACAAGTTACTAAAATAACAATTAATAATAATACCTAAATTTGTTCGAATTCCATTATATGTGTTAATATACATATAAATGATATAGGTTCGTGAATCCGAGGCCAACCCTATACTTGTTCAATGTCGTTCTATGTATTTTTACTACAAAATACATTAGGTGAGTTTCATTATTCCCTTTTTAAATGCTTTTGCAATATATATTTTTGGGACTGAGAATACATGCGCTGTTTTTATAACTGTTTTACGAAATAGACACAAGTAATTAAAACTACGTTATATGGTTGAATGATCGAAATCGAATATGCCCCTTTTTATTAAGTCTGGTAATCTAAGAATTAGGGAACAGACACCCTAATTGACGCGAACTCTAAAGATAGATCTATCGGGCCCAACAAGCCCCATCCAAAGTACCGGATGCTTTAGTACTTCGAAATTTATATCATGTCCGAAGGAGGATCCCGGAATGATGGGGATATTCTTATATGTATATTGTGAATGTCGGTTACCAGGTGTTCAATCCATATGAATGATATTTTTGTCTCTATGCATGGGACGTATGTTTACGAGAAACGGAAATATGAAATCTTGTGGTCTATTAAAATTATGAAATGTTTATTTATGTTAAACTAATGAACTCACCAACCTTTTGGTTGACACTTGAAAGCATGTTTATTCTCAGGTATGAAAGAAATCTTCTGCTGTGCATTTGCTCATTTTAGAGATATTACTTGGAGTCATTCATGACATATTTCAAAAGACGTTGCATTCAAGTCATTGAGTTAATCAAGATTATTATAATTAAGTCAATTATAGATAGATATATTATGAAATGGTATGCATGCCGTCAACTTTCGATGTAATGAAAGAATGTCTTTTCAAAAATGAATGCAATGTTTGTAAAATGTATCATATAGAGGTCAAGTACCTCGCAATGTAATCAACTGTTGTGAATCGTTTATAATCGATATGGACTTCGTCCGGATGGATTAGGACGGGTCTTCACAAACAAAGTAGTAAAACCTTGGTTTACACGCAATCGATAACCTGGTGTATTCATTAAACAAAGTATTAAAACCTTGTTACAATTCGAATCCCCAATTAGTTGGAATATTTGACTTCGGGAATAAGAATTATTTGACGAAGACTTTCGCACTTTATATTTATGACTGATGGACTATTATGGACAAATCTGTATGGACATATCGAATAATCCAGGACAAAGGACAATTAACCCATGGGAATAAACTAAAAATCAACACGTCAACCATCATGATTACGGAAGTTTAAATAAGCATAATTCCTTTATTTCATATTTAATTTCCTTTATTTTATATTTAATTGCACTTTTATTTATTGTCATTGTATTTAATTGCACTTTTAATTATCGTACTCTTTAATTGTCGTACTTTTTATTTATCGCACTTTTATTTATCGCAATTTCATCATCGTTATTTACTTTACGCTTTAAATTAAGTTATATTTATATTTTTTTTATATTTTACATTAGGTTTTAACTGCGACTAAAGTTTTAAAATCGACAAACCGGTCATTAAACGGTAAAAACCCCCCTTTTATAATAATAATATTACTTATATATATATTTGTATTTTTATAAATTTAAAACTAATATAGCGTTAAGCTTGTTTAATTTTCCCTGTGGAACGAACCGGACTTACTAAAAACTACACTACTGTACGATTAGGTACACTGCCTATAAGTGTTGTAGCAAGGTTTAGGTATATGCATTCTATAAATAAATAAATATCTTGTGTAAAATTGTATCGTATTTAATATTATTTCGTTGTTAAAATAATACTATTTCCTAATACACCTCGCACATATCAAGTATTTTTGGCGCCGCTGCCGGGGACATTCTTGCTTAAACGCCGGAAGCGCAACGCTATATATATATATAAAAAAAAAATTAGTTTACTTTTGTAAAAATACGTTTTTGTAAAAATACGTTTTAAATTGCAAAAATATAAAAAGAAAAACAAAATTTATATATTTTTAAGAGTTTGTTAAATATTTAAGTTTTATAAAGTTTCTTTATTTTTATTTTTAGTTTGTAAAAATATAAATTTTATTTAAATATTTTGTATTAATTTAAAACAGAAAATTAAAATAGAAAAAAAAATATAAAACACTCGGCCCGATCACTGTTGCAGCCCAGAGTCTGGCCCAATTTCTCAAGCCATGCGATCGCATGTAAAACAACTAACACCTCATGCGATCGCATGAGGTGAGTTGACAGGTCTGGTAACCTAGTTCCATCAGTTTAGGGTTTTATTATTATTATTATTAATTAAAAACCCTAATTAGGGTTTAGTTATTATTTAATTTAGTTTAGTTTTAATTAATTTGTATTTTTAGTTTATTTAGTTTTAATAATTTATAAAACTTAATACTTTTATAAAATAATTAATATAAAAATAATATTTTTATAAAAAATGTACTTTTTACAACTTTAAGTATATTTTTATATTTTGTTTCTTTTTATTCGTTTTAGCGTAATATTTGTATTTTTCGCTCGTATTTAGTTCTAAGATATAGTTTTTGCCATAGTTATTTTTATTTCTAGATTTTTAAGATTTGCCGTAAAATCCCTTAAGTGCTTTTTCTTTAGACTAAGATTTAGGTGCTTTAGAATTTTGCGACGCCGTTTTTATATTTTAGTACCTTTTTAAGTTATTGCCATTTGAGATATAGAATTTCTTTTAAGCTTTAATATTTTTAGACGCAACTTTTAATTTTTAGTTTTTAGTTCCTTTTTAAGTTTCGACGCGCTACATTCTTATTTTTATTTTTCGACTTTTTATTTTTCGACGTTTTTCGACGCGCTCTTTTTCTTTCTTATTTCCCGACACTCTAGTTTTTAGGACATAGAATTTTCTATTTCTTCTCTAAATTTCTTTAAAATTTCAAACGAAAAAATTATTTTAAGTGGTTAAATTGAAAGACATCAAAATTTTCTGGTTCGTAGTAATAGTTGGATTTGTACGTGGACCGGGTTATTGGAGCCAAACAGTACTCAATTATATTGAGACCAAACGAATCCTGCCCCTCTGCTGCATCTTTTGGCTATTCGAAACGTGGGCAAAATCAGAAAAGTCTATTAATTTGAAAACTTATATAATTTTTTTTTATTTTTATAACTAATAGGATATTCAGTGAATGCACCGAGCAAAACGTTCACCACCTTTTGTACGTTCACCACCTGTAACTCGATCAAGACATCTAGCAAATATTGTCGCCGTTGATTTTTCTTTAGAATCGTCATCCATTCGACCAAGTACTCCAATTCAAATTTCCGATAATCCATTTTTGAACCCGACCTCACAATTGAGAATTCGGAGAATATTCAGGGACAATTCATAGATCCTGAACCACTAATCTTTCCTGCGAAACCACCAATCATTCAAACAGAGATTGTTGAGGAACTAACCATTAAATCAGAATCCTTTAGTGATTCAGATTCAACAAATTCAATTATGAAAAATCTGGAACCTCTAAGTATGGAAGACCGAATGAGAGCTAAACGCATTGGCCAAGGTCACGCAATTACTCAACCAGACATAAATATACCAGATTATGAAATCAAAGGACAAATTCTACATATGGTGACTAATCAATGCCAATTTAGTGGTGCACCGAAGGAAGATCCAAATGAACATCTTCGTACATTTAATAGGATCTGTACACTATTTAAAATCAGAGAAGTTGAAGATGAACAGATATATCTCATGTTATTTCCCTGGACTTTAAAGGGAGAAGCCAAAGATTAGTTAGAATCATTACCTGAAGGGGCGATTGATACATGGATGTTTTAGTTGAAAAATTTCTTAAACAATTCTTTCCGGCATCTAAAGCCGTGAGACTTCAAGGAGAAATTGTTACATTCACACAAAAGCCAAATGAAACTCTATATAAGGCGTGGACAAGATTTGGAAAATTATTAAGAGGATGTCCGCAACATGGTTTAGACACCTGTCAAATAGTACAAATATTCTACCAAGGATGCGACATCACTACAAGAAAAGACATCGATATAGCAGATGGTGGTTCCATTATGAAGAAAACCGCAACTGATGCTTATAAAATTATTGATAACACTGCTTCCCACTCACATGAGTGACACCAAGAAAAAGATATCGTTAGATCATCTAAAGCAGCTAGAGCCGATTCTAGCCATGACTTCGATTCCATTTCTGTAAAGATAGATGCTGTCGAGAGACGAATGGAAAAGATGACTAAAGATATTCACTCAATACGAATTAGTTGTGAGCAGTGTGGATGACCACATTTAACAAAAGATTGTCTCAGTATTGAACTAACAATGGAACAAAGAGAGAATGTTTCATACATAAACCAAAGGCCTGGAAATAATTATCAGAATAATTATCAACCGCCAAGACTGATCTACAGTCAAAACCAGAATTATAACCGAAATGTTCCATACAACAACCAACAAGGTCCAAGTAATCAACAAGTATCCAATAATACTTACAACCAGCAAAGACCTGTTTTTCAAAACAAACCACCATAAACTGATGATAAAAAGCCAAATTTAGAAGATATGATGTCAAAGCTAGTTGAATCTCAAACATAATTTTTCACATCTCAGAAACAAATGAATGAACAAAATGCTCAAGCATTTAGAAATCAACAAGCTTCTATTCAAAATCTGGAACAAGAAGTAAGTAACCTAGCAAGGTTAATAGGTGAAAGAAAATCGGGAAGTTTACCTAGTGATACAAATGCTAACTCCCGGAATGAAACAGCTAAAGCCATTACCACAAGAAGTGGTATTACACTTAAACCACCTGAAATGCCTGTAATTTCTGATGAAGCTATTCCTACTCCACAAGAACCACAATCAGAACAAAATAAGGAAAAAGAATCGGTAGTTGAAAAGGTTAATGAAGATAACACAGTTAAGGCTAAACCTTATGTTAAACCATACCAACCACCACTTCCTTACCCGAGTAAAATGAGAAAAGAGAGACTTGAAGCCGAGCAATCCAAATTCTTGGATATGTTTAAACAGATAAATGTCAATCTTCCTTTCATTGATGTGATTTCAAGAATGCCTAGATATGCTAAATTTCTGAAAGATCTAATCACAAATAGAAAGAAAATGGAAGAACTCTCGGCTGTTACTATGAATGCTAATTGTTCTGCAGTGCTGTTGAATAAGATACCCGAAAAACTATCTGATCCAGGAAGTTTCACAATTCCATGTTTTCTGGGTAGTCTTAGTTCAATAGAAGCATTGGCAGACTTAGGTGCTAGTATAAATTTAATGCCGTATACACTATACACTAAACTAGACCTTTGAGAATTAAAACTAACACGAATAAGCATACAACTAGCTGATCGATCAGTAAAATATCCTAGAGGGATAATGGAGAACATGCTAGTTAAAGTTGGTACTTTAGTATTTCCAGTAGATTTTGTTATTCTGGACATGGAAGAAGATTCTCAAGTTCCTCTCATATTAGGAAGACCATTCTTAAACACGGCTAAAGCAATGATAGACGTGCTCGGTAAGAAACTGACCCTAAGTATAGAGGACGAGAGTGTTACCTTTTCTGTTGATAGAGCCATGCAACAACCGCAATCTACAGATGATACATGTTATTATATTCAAACCATAGATTCACATGCAGAATTATTAGAAGAATTTCCAGAATTACAAGGAACAGGGGAATGTTCTTTAGGAGAAGGAACTGAACCAATTGATGAAACTGAAATGTTAGCTACACTTATGGCTAATGGATATGAACCAACAACAGAAGAAATTTAAATGCTAAAAGAAGAAGACAGATATCGATATAAATCATCGATAGAAGAACCACCGACATTAGAGTTAAAGCCACTTCCAAACCATTTGGAATATGCTTATTTACATGGTGAATCTGAATTACCTGTAATAATATCGTCTTCTCTTACTGAAAATGAAAAATCACAACTCATTTCTATGCTAAAAGCTCATAAACCAGCCATTGCATGGAAGATTCATGATATTAAAGGAATAAGTCCTTCGTATTGCACACATAAAATCCTTATGGAAGAAGGTCATAAAACGTATGTGCAACGTCAACGAAGACTAAATCCTAACATGCAAGATGTTGTTAAGAAAGAAATTATTAAACTGCTTGATGCAGGTTTAATTTATCCAATCTCTGATAGTCCATGGGTAAGCCCAGTTCAATGCGTGCCTAAGAAGGGTGGCATGACTGTCATCACAAATGAGAAAAATGAGCTTATTCCTACTAGGACTGTAACATGATGGCGTGTTTGTATTGATTATAGAAAATTAAATGACGCCACCAGAAAAGATCACTTTCCCTTACCTTTCATTGATCAAATGTTGGAAAGATTAGCCGGAAATAGTTACTATTATTTTTTTGATAGTTTTTCCGGATATTTTCAAATTCCAATAGCACCCGAGGACTAAGAGAAAACCACATTCACGTGCCCTTATGGTACTTTTGCTTACAAACATTTGGACTTTGCAACGCCCCTGCAACCTTTCAAAGGTGCATGGTGGCGATTTTTCACGACATGATAGAAGAATGCATGGAAGTTTTCATGGATGACTTTTCAGTCTTCGGTGATACATTTGAATCATGTCTAGTTAATCTTGAACGAATGCTTATTAGATGCGAACAATCAAATCTAGTACTTAATTGGGAGAAATGCCATTTCATGGTTAAAGAAGGCATCGTTCTTGGACATAAAATTTCAAAGGAAAGAATTGAAGTAGATAGAGCTAAAGTAGATGCAATTGCTAAACTTCCACATCCCACCAATGTTAGAGGAGTTAGGAGTTTTCTAGGGTATGCCGGTTTTTACCGACGTTTCATAAAAGATTTTTCTAAAATTGCCACTCCTATGAATAAACTCCTAGAAAAGGATGCTCCATTCATCTTTTCAGATGAATGTATCAAATCTTTTAATATTCTTAAAGAAAAACTCACTAATGCGCCAATCATGATAACTCCAAATTGGAATCTACCATTTGAACTAATGTGCGATGCAAGTGATTTTGCAATGGGAGCCGTTTTAGGACAAAGGATTGAAAAACGATTTCAACCTATTTATTATGCTAGTAAGACGTTACAAGGAGCACAAATGAACTATACAACTACTGAAAAAGAACTCCTTGCTATTGTCTTTGCTTTTGACAAATTTCAATCATATCTCGTTCTAGCTAAAACGGTGGTCTATACCGACCATTCTGCTCTTAGATACCTATTTTCAAAACAAGATGCCAAACCACGATTAATCCGTTGGATCTTACTCTTACAAGAGTTCGATATTGAAATCCGAGACAAAAAGGGAGCAGAAAATCTCGCCGCTAATCATCTTTCGCGTCTTGAAAATCCCGAATTAGAAGTTCTAAATGAATCGGCCATACAAGACAACTTTCCTGATGAATATCTATTGAAGATAGATTATAATGAAATTCCATGGTTTGCAGACTATGCAAACTACTTAGTATGTGGATTCCTTGAAAAGGGGTTGTCGTATCAAAAACGAAAGAAATTCTTTAGTGATATAAAACACTATTTCTGGAAAGATCCACATTTGTTTAAAAGTTGTCCCGATGGAATAATACGCCGATGTGTATTCGGAGATGAAGCTAGTCAAATCTTAAACCATTGTCACACAGGACCAACATGAGGGCATTATGGGCCTCAACTTACAGCAAAAAAAGTTTATGATGCTGGATTCTATTGGCCTACAATTTTCAAAGACGCACACTTTCTTTACAAATCCTATGATGTTTGTCAAAGGGCCGGAAAAATAAGTCAACGTGATGAAATGCCACAAAATGTCATTCAAGTATGTGAAGTATTTGACATTTGGGGTATTGACTTTATGGGTCCATTTCCAAAATCTCATAATAATCTCTACATTCTCGTTGCCATTGATTATGTATCTAAATGGGCGGAAGCACAAGCTCTCCCAACTAACGATGCACGAGTTGTAGTCAACTTTTTAAAACATCTTTTTGCAAGGTTTGGAACACCGAAAGCTTTAATAAGTGATCGGGGTACTCATTTTTGTAATAATCAACTTGAGAAAGTTCTCAAAAGATATGGAGTAACTCATAAAATCTCCACTGCTTATCATCCACAAACAAGTGGACAAGTTGAAAATACCAACCGAGCTTTAAAACGTATTCTAGAGAAAACCGTAGGATCAAATTCGAAGGAATGGTCCATTAAATTGGAGGATGCACTCTGGGCTTTTAGAATAGCCTACGAAACTCCAATTGGAACCACACCTTTTAAACTCGTTTACGGAAAAGCATGTCATCTTCCAGTAGAAATTGAACACAAAGCATTTTGGGCTTTGAAGACATGTAATCTTGATTTACATGAAGCTGAACGTCTACGCTTAAGTCAATTAAACGAATTAGAAGAATTAAGACTTGAAGCATACAAAAATTCGTTAATCTATAAAGAAAGAACGAAGAAATGGCATGATAAAAGAATCAGAAGTTCAAAAGAATTTAAAGAAGGAGACAAAGTTCTTCTTTTCAATTCACGATTCAAGCTATTTCCTGAAAAATTGAAATCAAGATGGTCTGGACCATTCATAGTCAAAAGAGTTTTCCCATACGGAACAATAGAGTTAATAAATTCAAATGGGATTGAATTTAAAGTTAATGGTCACATAGTTAAACATTACATACATGGTCCGATGGAAGTTGACAATGAAGTCAATCATAATTTCACCACCCAAGAAAACCCTCAAAATGAAAACATAAATATGTTATCAACAACATGTGAAAAATCAAAATTGGAAAATAGGGAGGATTCAAATTGGAGTGATGAAGAAGAATTCTTATACAAACCTCCCATTCCAAGAAACGAAGAAAAATGTGAACAAGAAGTTCAAATAGAAGTGAAAGAACCAAGAAAAGAACACCCGAAAAAGATTTACAAACCAACTCGACTTACTAAAGCAGGAGACCCGGGTGAATTTATCATTTCTTGCTTGCTTAATGATGGTGCTGTATATAATGGACTCGCAGATTTAGGAGCAAGTGCAAATATTATGCCTCTTTCGTTATACAAAAGATTAGGTATGGGTAAATTAAAACCAACCAAAATAGGTGTTCAATCATTTGACCTAACCATTAAACACCCGGTTGGAATAGCAAATAATTTATTTGTTAACGTGGGAAGCTTGACCTTTGTTACAAACTTCATAGTGATTAATATGGAGGAAAACCTCGATATTCCTCTAATTTTAGGTCGCCCATTTTTAGCAACCACCGAGGCATTCATTGATGTAAGAGAAGGTAGAATGACACATAGACCGAGGCATTCATTGATGTAAGAGAAGGTAGAATGACACATAGGGATGGTGATAAATCGATCACCTTTGTGAACCGAAAGTTTAGATCTCCACCAACCAAAACTGTTAAACCAATAAAAATGCATAAGTGTGGGGAAGATGAAGAAACACTTAATGATGATCCAATCACAAAGAACCCCGTTGATGATACAAAATTAGATGAACCCGTTTTTAACAGTTCAACGAAGAAACTTTATAAACGGATTCACGATGCTAGGATTAAGGAAAACCTTAAGTTATGTAACCGATTAGTATCCAATTTATCGCCAAAAGAAAAGGCGATGATAGTTGAATTTGTGAAAGCTACGGAGGAAATCAACAAATGGATTGAAGAAAAAGTCAAAGATATACAAGTTGTTGATGATCCAATTGAAAATAACGTTAATCACAATTTCAACTAAGTGTGGGGAGGTTCGAATCTTTTTAGGGTAATATGTATTTCTGTTAGAGTTAGATTTTCTGTTTTCGTGTAGTTCTCGAGAATGGAATCCGAATGGTCTTTCCCTAGCAGACCCTAAAGAATTAGTCTTCTCCCCCCATTCTGAATTTTTATTTTTTTTAGGTTTTACGAGATGAAGACTTCATGTGAATTAAATCATGGTCTAATGCTACATGCTTTGATCACTAAATGTAATAATAACACCCTTCCAAGTGAATTGGTATCATTAATCAGAGGTAAATTGGAAGGAGTAAGAAAAGAATCCAGGAACGAAAATAATAAGTTACAGTTTGGTAAAGGAAAATCAAAATCCGCAGCGAAAAGAAGAGCACGACACCTTAAAAGATGTCACAAATGCGGAAAATGGTCACACGAAGGAAAATGTTCGACGAATCAAACATATTCCAATACCGAATTCGTTACTTTATACAGAGATGGACCGTTCATATGTTTCGAAGAAAAAATGTTGAATGCTCGAGGTTATGTCTATGTAGCTATGGAAAACCAATTAGTCCGACTATCTTATGAGTGGGCTAAAGCAGGTCACTAAGAATTCTATTTCACAGGTAAGTATGTACAGTTTTTATTTTTATTTTTATTATTTTTAACCTTTTGATAATAAATGCTGAATCGTTCGCTATAAAGTATTAAATTGGTATTCAATAAAATTAGGTTTTGCGACCGAAATTATTGATATCATACAAAAATTTATGACATCACTGCGAAATTTACCGTTTATTCTTAAGGTATAAATATCTTTAATCAATCAACCCAAAATATTTCAAAAATTCGTCAGAAGTAAAACTAGGTTATGAAACCGAAAGTACTTTACCGAAAAGAGGGGCGTATATTTTTGATAATATTTGATTGATTAAAGTGGGATAAAAGACCAAAAATATTTTTAATTTTTAATTTTTCTATGTTTTTAAAATTAATATTTAAATATTAAATTATTATTGTAAACTTTTTAAAATCAATATATTTAAGTTTGTAAATATTTGAAAAATTAATATTTTTAATATAAGTTTGTTGTATAAAACAAAAATATAATTTAAGTTTGGTGTGAATTTTTAATATGAATTTTTAATTTTATGCATTTTAAATTTAAGTTTGGTGTGAATTTAAAAAAAAAAATTTACTTTATTTCGTTAAGTTAAAAATATGATTTTTAAAAAATTCGTCGTGAGTTGAAAACTAGGTCGTTGAACCGAAATTGCTCTACCCAAGGGAGGGACGAGAACTTTTATTATCATTATTTTTAGCCTTATTGAATTAAAGTATACAAAAAAAACCAAAAATCTTTGCTTTTAAAACAAACGCCAATATGTTTGGAAACCTTGGTAAAATTTAATCATTTTTCTACGCTAATCACCCTCAATAATTTAAATTGTTACTGATTTCTTGCAAATGAGGGCATTGTAAGATCTTAAGTGTGGGAAGAGGTTAAATTCTTTCGGATTTTTAAAATTTTTAGACTTATACACTTGGTTACCATTAGAAATACTAGTAACGCAGTAGTTGTATTAGAATCTAGTGCTCTCTGATAATAAAGAACAGCCATAGTCTTATATACTGACTACCCAATTCTAGTAAATTTTTTTAAAATTTTCAATTAAATGAACTCAAAATCATGTTTATACATATTTATGAACGATAAAACTAGGTGTTAACACCGAAATTATTGTTACCTCAGAAAGGACATAAATTGAGAAACAACCTAAAATGTTAGAATTCATTTAAAATGGAATAGAGGACAATAAAAAGGCAAAGAAAGGAAAATAAAAGCCAAGTGTGGGAAAAATTACCAAGTTATTTTGAACATATATCACATATTTTTGTAACAAATAACTTAAGATACTTTTGCTTTGGACAATTTTATCAGTTTTACCCGATTTACTGTAATATAGTTGAAAGAAAGATGGAGCTACACGATGAATCAATTCCATCGTTAAAAGGAAGTAAAGTCTTCCGAAAAAGACACGCGCTTCTTGATTTAGGTCATGAAGTTGTCATCCAGACCAGCTGTAGGTTGACGAAAAATCTAGAAAAGTCATCTCTAAAATCAGCAGGAAATCCACGGACCTCAGCATCAAACAGGGTCGCCAAGTGGTCAGACTTATTCTAACCATGAGAGGATCTGTCTCGTAAAATGGGGAGGACGCCGTGCAAATTAGCTTGATAAGCCTAATGAATCAGACCCCCAGAAAGGATAATCTCCTTAAAAGATCAAAAATCAGCTTTTAAGCCTGATATTACTCAATCCTAGAGATTGACCTTAAAGATTGAGAATTACAAACTCATAGAATTCGATGATATCTAAACTCGAGCTTGAACGAGAAAATATTTTGATCAAAATTACAAACCGATTTGTTTTCTAAAAACCCATTTTCAATGCGTTCATTACCATTGAACGTAAAATCCTAGGAATTCACCTGGAATTCATTAGGTCACCTGAACCAAATCGGGTGTCAACCGTAAGAACGGTGGTTGCATAATATGGTCAAAGACAGGACCTTGTGCCAAACCAAAAAATTATAAGGGTGAGCTTTACTATTGCTCCTACCAAGGATAGTAATTGCATCCGACATGTTATAGACCATAATTAAAAGCATGTCAGGGGACATTACCTTAACAGTTGCTTGTTCAACGCTTTCCTTTACAACCGGACGGTAGTTTACCAAAAGGTAATATACAGAGCAAGTATTCTGGACGTGTTGCTTTCCCAATACAAGGTTAGCAAGTGGGTGACACAAAACCATAAGTTTTGAGCTAAAATTTTCAAATCTGAAACCCACCAAACCTACAAAAATAATTTGCAAACACCGGTGAAAGGTTATTCCGAAAAACTTATCTAGGGTAAAAACTAGATTGTATTTTCAAAAGATCAAATGTTTTCATAAAGATCCAATTTCCTTAATGGATCTAACTTTTCATAGTCATGTGGGACTGTAAACCACATCGTTACTACCATTGTTTATACTGCCGTATAGAAATCACTGATGTACAAAGTGTGAAGAATAAAGAAGTGATTCTAGTATTTTTATTTCAAGACTATATTGCTTGAGGACAAGCAATGCTCAAGTGTGGGAATATTTGATAATGCTAAAAAGGAACATATATTTCATAGCATTATCCCTCAAGAAAGACAAGCTTTTAGTTGCAATTATTCTATTTACAAGTGATATTCGTTTAAATAATAAAAGGTGAAGACAAAAGACAGATTCGACGAATTGAAGACGCAAACGACCAAAAATGAAAGGACCCGTTCATATACATTATAAACGATTCATAATAGTTGATTACATCGTGAGGTATTTGACCTCTATATGATACGTTTTACAAACATTGCATTCGTTTTTAAAAGACAAACTTTCTTTACATCAAAAATTAACGGCATGCATACCATTTCATATTACATCCAACTATAATTGACTTAATATTAATCTTGATGAACTCGACGACTCGAATGCAACGTCTTTCAAAGTATGTCATGAATGACTCCAGGTAATATCCTTAAAATGAGCTAATGCACAGCGGAAGATTTCTTTAATACCTGAGAATAAACATGCTTTAAAGTGTCAACCAAAAGGTTGGTGAGTTCATTAGTTTATCATAATCAATCATTTTCGTAATAGTAATAGACCACAAGATTTCAGTTTTCATAAATATCCGTACACTCACAAGTGTTTAAAAGTATTCTATAAGTTGTAGGCACCCGGTTGAAATGTCCCGTTCTTATTGATTAAAAACGTTCCATATTAATTGATTTCGTTGCGAGGTTTTGACCTCTATATGAGACGTTTTTCAAAGACTGCATTCATTTTAAAACAAACCATAACCTTTATTTCATCAATAAAGGTTTAAAAAGCTTTACGTAGATTATCAAATAATGATAATCTAAAATATCCTGTTTACACACGACCATTACATAATGGTTTACAATACAAATATGTTACAACAAAATAAGTTTCTTGAATGCAGTTTTTACACAATATCATACAAGCATGGACTCCAAATCTCGTCCTTATTTAAGTATGCGACAGCGGAAGCTCTTAATAATCACCTGAGAATAAACATGCTTAAAACATCAACAAAAATGTTGGTGAGTTATAGGTTTAACCTATATATATCAAATCATAATAATAGACCACAAGATTTCATATTTCAATACACATCCCATACATAGAGATAAAAATCATTCATATGGTGAACACCTGGTAACCGACATTAACAAGATGCATATATAAGAATATCCCCATCATTCCGGGACACCCTTCGGATATGATATAAATTTTGAAGTACTAAAGCATCCGGTACTTTGGATGGGGTTTGTTAAGCCCAATAGATCTATCTTTAGGATTCGCGTCAATTAGGGTGTCTGTTCCCTAATTCTTAGATTACCAGACTTAATAAAAAGGGGCATATTCGATTTCGATAATTCAACCATAGAATGTAGTTTCACGTACTTGTGTCTATTTTGTAAATCATTTATAAAACCTGCATGTATTCTCATCCCAAAAATATTAGATTTTAAAAGTGGGACTATAACTCACTTTCACAGATTTTTACTTCGTCGGGAAGTAAGACTTGGCCACTGGTTGATTCACGAACCTATAACAATATATACATATATATCAAAGTATGTTCAAAATATATTTACAACACTTTTAATATATTTTGATGTTTTAAGTTTATTAAGTCAGCTGTCCTCGTTAGTAACCTACAACTAGTTGTCCACAGTTAGATGTACAGAAATAAATCGATAAATATTATCTTGAATCAATCCATGACCCAGTGTATACGTATCTCAGTATTGATCACAACTCAAACTATATATATTTTGGAATCAACCTCAACCCTGTATAGCTAACTCCAACATTCACATATAGAGTGTCTATGGTTGTTCCGAAATATATATAGATGTGTCGACATGATAGGTCGAAACATTGTATACGTGTCTATGGTATCTCGAGATTACATAATATACAATACAAGTTGATTAAGTTATGGTTGGAATAGATTTGTTACCAATTTTCACGTAGCTAAAATGAGAAGAATTATCCAATCTTGTTTTACCCATAACTTCTTCATTTTAAATCCGTTTTGAGTGAATCAAATTGCTATGGTTTCATATTGAACCCTATTTTATGAATCTAAACAGAAAAAGTATAGGTTTATAGTCGGAAAAATAAGTTACAAGTCGTTTTTGTAAAGGTAGTCATTTCAGTCGAAAGAACGACGTCTAGATGACCATTTTAGAAAACATACTTCCACTTTGAGTTTAACCATAATTTTTGGATATAGTTTCATGTTCATAATAAAAATTATTTTCTCAGAATAACAACTTTTAAATCAAAGTTTATCATAGTTTTTAATTAACTAACCCAAAACAGCCCGCGGTGTTACTACGACGGCGTAAATCCGGTTTTACGGTGTTTTTCGTGTTTCCAGGTTTTAAATCATTAAGTTAGCATATCATATAGATATAGAACATGTGTTTAGTTTATTTTAAAAGTCAAGTTAGAAGGATTAACTTTTGTTTGCGAACAAGTTTAGAATTAACTAAACTATGTTCTAGTGATTACAAGTTTAAACCTTCGAATAAGATAGCTTTATATGTATGAATCGAATGATGTTATGAACATCATTACTACCTTAAGTTCCTTGGATAAACCTACTGGAAAAGAGAAAAATGGATCTAACTTCAATGGATCCTTGGATGGCTCGAAGTTCTTGAAGCAGAATCATGACACGAAAACAAGTTCAAGTAAGATCATCACTTAAAATAAGATTGTTATAGTTATAGAAATTGAACCAAAGTTTGAATATGATTATTACCTTGTATTAGAATGATAACCTACTGTAAGAAACAAAGATTTCTTGAGGTTGGATGATCACCTTACAAGATTGGAAGTGAGCTAGCAAACTTGAAAGTATTCTTGATTTTATGAAACTAGAACTTTTGGAATTTATGAAGAACACTTAGAACTTGAAGATAGAACTTGAGAAAGATCAATTAGATGAAGAAAATTGAAAAATGAAAGTGTTTGTAGGTGGTTTTGGTCGTTGGTGTATGGATTAGATATAAAGGATATGTTATTTTGTTTTCATGTAAATAAGTCATGAATGATTACTCATATTTTTGTAATTTTATGAGATATTTCATGCTAGTTTCCAAATGATGGTTCCCACATGTGTTAGGTGACTCACATGGGCTGCTAAGAGTTGATCATTGGAGTGTGTATACCAGTAGTACATACATCTAAAAGCTGTGTATTGTACGAGTACGAATACGGGTGCATACGAGTAGAATTGTTGATGAAACTGAACGATGATGTAATTGTAAGCATTTTTGTTAAGTAGAAGTATTTTGATAAGTGTCTTGAAGTCTTTCAAAATTGTATGAATACATATTAAAACACTACATGTATATACATTTTAACTGAGTCGTTAAGTCATCGTTAGTCGTTACATGTAAATGTTGTTTTTAAACCTTTAGGTTAACGATCTTGTTAAATGTTGTTAACCCAATGTTTATAATATCAAAAGAGATTTTAAATTATTATATTATCATGATATTATGATGTACGAATATCTCTTAATATGATATATAAACATTAAATGTCGTTACAATGATAATCGTTACATATATGTCTCGTTTCAAAATCATTAAGTTAGTAGTCTTGTTTTTACATATGTAGTTCATTGTTAATATAATTAATGATATGTTTACTTATCATAATATCATGTTAACTATATATATAACCATATATATGTCATCATATATTTTTTACAAGTTTTAACGTTCGTGAATCACCGGTCAACTTGGGTGGTCAATTGTCTATATGAAACCTATTTCAATTAATCAAGTCTTAACAAGTTTGATTGCTTAACATGTTGGAAACATTTAATCATGTAAATATCAATCTCAATTAATATATATAAACATGGAAAAGTTCGGGTCACTACAGTACCTACCCGTTAAATAAATTTCGTCCCGAAATTTTAAGCTGTTGAAGGTGTTGACGAATCTTCTGGAAATAGATGCGGGTATTTCTTCTTCATCTGATCTTCACGCTCCCAGGTGAACTCGGGTCCTCTACGAGCATTCCATCGAACCTTAACAATTGGTATCTTGTTTTGCTTAAGTCTTTTAACCTCACGATCCATTATTTCGACGGGTTCTTCGATGAATTGAAGTTTTTCGTTGATTTGGATTTCATCTAATGGAATAGTGAGATCTTCTTTAGCAAAACATTTCTTCAAATTCGAGACGTGGAAAGTGTTATGTACAGCCGCGAGTTGTTGAGGTAACTCAAGTCGGTAAGCTACTGGTCCGACACGATCAATAATCTTGAATGGTCCAATATACCTTGGATTTAATTTCCCTCGTTTACCAAATCGAACAACGCCTTTCCAAGGTGCAACTTTAAGCATGACCATCTCTCCAATTTCAAATTCTATATCTTTTCTTTTAATGTCAGCGTAGCTCTTTTGTCGACTTTGGGCGGTTTTCAACCGTTGTTGAATTTGGATGATCTTCTCGGTAGTTTCTTGTATAATCTCCGGACCCGTAATCTGTCTATCCCCCACTTCACTCCAACAAATCGGAGACCTGCACTTTCTACCATAAAGTGCTTCAAACGGCGCCATCTCAATGCTTGAATGGTAGCTGTTGTTGTAGGAAAATTCTACTAACGGTAGATGTCGATCCCAACTATTTCCGAAATCAATAACACATGCTCGTAGCATGTCTTCAAGTGTTTGTATCGTCCTTTCGCTCTGCCCATCAGTTTGTGGATGATAGGTGAAATGTCCCGTTCTTATTGATTAAAAACGTTCCATATTAATTGATTTCGTTGCGAGGTTTTGACCTCTATATGAGACGTTTTTCAAAGACTGCATTCATTTTTAAAACAAACCATAACCTTTATTTCATAAATAAAGGTTTAAAAAGCTTTATGTAGATTATCAAATAATGATAATCTAAAATATCCTGTTTACACACGACCATTACATAATGGTTTACAATACAAATATGTTACATCGAAATCAGTTTCTTGAATGCAGTTTTTACACAATATCATACAAACATGGACTCCAAATCTTGTCCTTATTTTAGTATGCAACAGCGGAAGCTCTTAGTAATCACCTGAGAATAAACATGCTTTAAACGTCAACAAAAATGTTGGTGAGTTATAGGTTTAACCTATATATATCAAATCGTAACAATAGACCACAAGATTTCATATTTCAATACACATCCCATACATAGAGATAAAAATCATTCATATGGTGAACACCTGGTAACCGACAATAACAAGATGCATATATAAGAATATCCCCATCATTCCGGGACACCCTTCGGATATGATATAAATTTCGAAGTACTAAAGCATCCGGTACTTTGGATGGGGTTTGTTAGGCCCAATAGATCTATCTTTAGGATTCGCGTCAATTAGGGTGTCTGTTCCCTAATTCTTAGATTACCAGACTTAATAAAAAGGGGCATATTCGATTTCGATAATTCAACCATAGAATGTAGTTTCACGTACTTGTGTCTATTTTGTAAATCATTTATAAAACCTGCATGTATTCTCATCCCAAAAATATTAGATTTTAAAAGTGGGACTATAACTCACTTTCACAGATTTTTACTTCGTCGGGAAGTAAGACTTGGCCACTGGTTGATTCACGAACCTATAACAATATATACATATATATCAAAGTATGTTCAAAATATATTTACAACACTTTTAATATATTTTGATGTTTTAAGTTTATTAAGTCAGCTGTCATCGTTAGTAACCTACAACTAGTTGTCCACAGTTAGATGTACAGAAATAAATCGATAAATATTATCTTGAATCAATCCACGACCCAGTGTATACGTATCTCAGTATTGATCACAACTCAAACTATATATATTTTGGAATCAACCTCAACCCTGTATAGCTAACTCCAACATTCACATATAGAGTGTCTATGGTTGTTCCGAAATATATATAGATGTGTCGACATGATAGGTCGAAACATTGTATACGTGTCTATGGTATCTCAAGATTACATAATATACAATACAAGTTGATTAAGTTATGGTTGGAATAGATTTGTTACCAATTTTCACGTAGCTAAAATGAGAAAAATTATCCAATCTTGTTTTACCCATAACTTCTTTATTTTAAATCCGTTTTGAGTGAATCAAATTGATATGGTTTCATATTGAACTCTATTTTATGAATCTAAATAGAAAAAGTATAGGTTTATAGTCAGAAAATATGTTACAAGTCGTTTTTGTAATGGTAGTCATTTCAGTCGAAAGAACGACGTCTAGATGACCATTTTAGAAAACATACTTCCACTTTGAGTTTAACCATAATTTTTGGATATAGTTTCATGTTCATAATAAAAATCATTTTCTCAGAATAACAACTTTTAAATCAAAGTTTATCATAGTTTTTAATTAACTAACCCAAAACAGCCCGCGGTGTTACTACGACGGCGTAAATCCGATTTTACGGTGTTTTTCGTGTTTCCAGGTTTTAAATCATTAAGTTATCATATCATATAGATATTTAACATGTGTTTAGTTGATTTTAAAAGTCAAGTTAGAAGGATTAACTTTTGTTTGCGAACAAGTTTAGAATTAACTAAACTATGTTCTAGTGATTACAAGTTTAAACCTTCGAATAAGATAGATTTATATGTATGAATCGAATGATGTTATGAACATCATTACTACCTTAAGTTCCTTGGATAAACCTACTGGAAAAGAGAAAAATGGATCTAGCTTCAACGGATCCTTGGATGGCTTGAAGTTCTTGAAGCAGAATCATGACACGAAAACAAGTTCAAGTAAGATCATCACTTGAAATAAGATTGTTATAGTTATAGAAATTGAACCAAAGTTTGAATATGATTATTACCTTGTATTAGAATGATAACCTACTGTAAGAAACAAAGATTTCTTGAGGTTGGATGATCACCTTACAAGATTGGAAGTGAGCTAGCAAACTTGAAAGTATTCTTGATTTTATGTAACTAGAACTTGTAGAATATATGAAGAACACTTAGAACTTGAAGATAGAACTTGAGAGAGATCAATTAGATGAAGAAAATTGAAGAATGAAAGTGTTTGTAGGTGTTTTTGGTCGTTGGTGTATGGATTAGATATAAAGGATATGTAATTTTGTTTTCATGTAAATAAGTCATGAATGATTACTCATATTTTTGTAATTTTATGAGATATTTCATGCTAGTTGCCAAATGATGGTTCCCACATGTGTTAGGTGACTCACATGGGCTGCTAAGAGCTAATCATTGGAGTGTATATACCAATAGTACATACATCTAAAAGCTGTGTATTGTACGAGTACGAATACGGGTGCATACGAGTAGAATTGTTGATGAAACTGAACGAGGATGTATTTGTAAGCATTTTTGTTAAGTAGAAGTATTTTGATAAGTGTCTTGAAGTCTTTCAAAAGTGTATGAATACATATTAAAACACTACATGTATATACATTTTAACTGAGTCGTTAAGTCATCGTTAGTCGTTACATGTAAATGTTGTTTTGAAACCTTTAGGTTAACGATCTTGTTGAATGTTGTTAACCCATTGTTTATTATAAAAAATGAGATGTTAAATTATTATATTATCATGATATTATGATATATAATATATCTTAGTATGATGTATATACAGTTAAATGTCGTTACAACGATAATCGTTACATATATGTCTCGTTTCGAAATCATTAAGTTAGTAGTCTTATTTTTACATATGTATTTCATTGTTAATACACTTAATAATATATTTACTTATCATTTAACATAATTAACCAAGTGTATCAATATCTTAATATGATTCATATGTACCTAGTAAGACGTTGTTATAACGATAATCGTTATATATATCGTTTTCGAGTTTCTTAAATTAATAGTCTCATTTTTATGTATATAACTCATTGTTAAAATACCTAATGAGATACATACTTATAATAAAAACATGTTAACTATATATATACCCATATATATGTCATCGTATAGTTTTTACAAGTTTTAACGTTCGTGAATCACCGGTCAACTTGGGTGGTCAATTGTCTACATGAAACATATTTCAATTAATCAAGTCTCAACAAGTTTGATTGCTTAACATGTTGGAAACATTTAATCATGTAAATATCAATCTCAATTAATATATATAAACATGGAAAAGTTCGGGTCACTACAATAGGCAGTACTCATGTCTAGACGAGTTCCTAATGCTTGCTGTAATGTCTGCCAGAATCTTGAAATAAATCTGCCATCCCTATCAGAGATAATAGAGATTGGTATTCCATGTCTGGAGATGACTTCCTTCAAATACAGTCATGCTAACTTCTCCATCTTGTCATCTTCTCTTATTGGCAGGAAGTGTGCTGATTTGGTGAGACGATCAACTATTTCCCAAATAGTATCAAAACCACTTGCAGTCCTTGGCAATTTAGTGATGAAATCCATGGTAATGTTTTCCCATTTCCATTCCGGGATTTCGGGTTGTTGAAGTAGACCTGATGGTTTCTGATGCTCAGCTTTGACCTTAGAACACGTCAAACATTCTCTTACGTATTTAGCAACATCGGCTTTCAATTAATCAAGTCTTAACAAGTTTGATTGCTTAACATGTTGGAAACATTTAATCATGTAAATATCAATCTCAATTAATATATATAAACATGGAAAAGTTCGGGTCACTACAGTACCTACCCGTTAAATAAATTTCGTCCCGAAATTTTAAGCTGTTGAAGGTGTTGACGAATCTTCTGGAAATAGATGCGGGTATTTCTTCTTCATCTGATCTTCACGCTCCCAGGTGAACTCGGGTCCTCTACGAGCATTCCATCGAACCTTAACAATTGGTATCTTGTTTTGCTTAAGTCTTTTAACCTCACGATCCATTATTTCGACGGGTTCTTCGATGAATTGAAGTTTTTCGTTGATTTGGATTTCATCTAACGGAATAGTGAGATCTTCTTTAGCAAAACATTTCTTCAAATTCGAGACGTGGAAAGTGTTATGTACAGCCGCGAGTTGTTGAGGTAACTCAAGTCGGTAAGCTACTGGTCCGACACGATCAATAATCTTGAATGGTCCAATATACCTTGGATTTAATTTCCCTCGTTTACCAAATCGAACAACGCCTTTCCAAGGTGCAACTTTAAGCATGACCATCTCTCCAATTTCAAATTCTATATCTTTTCTTTTAATGTCAGCGTAGCTCTTTTGTCGACTTTGGGCGGTTTTCAACCGTTGTTGAATTTGGATGATCTTCTCGGTAGTTTCTTGTATAATCTCCGGACCCGTAATCTGTCTATCCCCCACTTCACTC